>NC_136885.1:34788496-34905996 GCF_949152265.1 Phoxinus phoxinus
TAAGAGCCGGCGCGCTTGTTCCACGGCGGATTGCTATTATAACGGCGGATTGCTATTATAACGGCGGATTGCTATTATAACGGCGGATTGCTATTATAACGGCGGATTGCTATTATAACGGCGGATTGCTATTATAACGGCGGATCGCTATTATAACGGCGGATCGCTATTATAACGGCGGATTGCTATTATAACGGCGGATTGCTATTATAACGGCGGATCGCTATTATAACGGCGGATTGCTATTATAACGGCGGATTGCTATTATAACGGCGGATTGCTATTATAACGGCGGATTGCTATTATAACGGCGGATCGCTATTATAACGGCGGATTGCTATTATAACGGCGGATCGCTATTATAACGACGGATTGCTATTATAACGGCGGATTGCTATTATAACGGCGGATTGCTATTATAACGGCGGATTGCTATTATAACGGCGGATTTGCCAGGAGCGGTTCACAGCCGAGGAGACCGACGTTCTCGTCAGGGCCGTAAAACACAGATAAGTGACATTGTATGAGGATGATGGAGAAACACACACACATTAGCTTCGGTTAAACAGCCGTATAATAATTTGGGTAAATGTGTAATCTAGATTTATGCCTATTTTTTTCACATCTTCACGGACACAACAATTATTTCCCTCGTGTGTTAATATTTTTCCTTGTAATAATGTATGATTTGCAAAAATGAAAACTGCTGCGTCTGTGTAGTTTAGAGAATCAAAGTGTGTGTGTTGTTCACACGCTACATAATGGCCAAGCACGTGCCCTTAAAATAGCATATGACTAACGCGCGGCGCCGCTGTCTTTAGACTGGGTTTCTCCTGGTCAGCGGCGGAGTTGTTTTCTGGAACTGCAGAATATCACCAGAGAACGTTTGCGCCGGAACACACTCCTCTTTTCGCTGAACCGCCCCCCCGAGCGCAAGTTCATTCCCTAATTTACCGACGTGCGTCTGTGGAGGGAAGAGTCGCTGTGCGCGGGTGCAGAATAGGAATGATACATGCGGCGGTGTACAAAGTCAATTGCGCTGGGTGCAAGATACGGCCCATTACGTCATTCTTCACTGGGTTATTTGATTTTCACACACACACACACACACACACACACACACACACACACACACACACACACACACACAAGCTTTCATTTCTATCCTTGTGGGGACATTCCATAGGCGTAATGGTTTTTATACTGTACAAACTGTATATTCTATCCCCTTACACTGCCCCTATCCCTAAACCCAACCATCACAGGAGACATTCTGCATTTTTACATTTTCAAAAATATATAATTTAGTATGTTTATTAACCCATTCCCCTCATGGGGACCGCTGGCTGGTCCCCACAATGGAGGTGATCTCAGGTTTTACTATCCTTGTGGGGACATTCGGTTCCCACAATGCATAATAAACCAAGCCCACACACACACGCGCGCACACACACACGCACACACACTACATGGCTATGGCAGTACGAGCAGAAACCGAGGATAGCGCGGATATTGCGTCATCGACAGGTGACATTTTTTTCCGGGATGAGCCATTATTTAAAATAGGAATTTCTCTGAAATAAAAAATCTTTGGAGACTTTTGGGATATTGTAAGTACACAACTGCAGGAAACATATCACACTGTGCACATGATTTTTGGATATTTTATTACAAAATTCTTACATATTTTACCTTTAAGCGTGTCCAGGAGTGTCTCAGTATGATTATTGACATGGAAATGAACTTTATGGAACGAGGAAGCGGTTCTGTCACCGAGCGAGCGCAGATTGATCAAGGCCATTCTGGTCATTAATGAGGGACATTGATCTCTGTGTGTTTCCTTCGGTCGTGGTCTATCTGTGTCTCTGCACACAGGTCACCGGGGCTATAGATCACCACCACACTGACAGACAATCAAAGCAGTCTGGACTCTCTCAAATTACACTTTAATGACTTATTTTCACACACAAATGGTGCTCAGATTGATCACACACCGTAGTTTGGGTTGTGTCAGACTTCCAGTCGGCCGGTTGTAATCCGTGATTCGGGAAAATGAGGCTAATGCTCAGGTCAGCTCATTTACTCTTTATCTGCCTTTCAAGGTGAAACTCCACAGAAACCGCAAATGACTTTGTGGGCTTTTTGACATTAGCAGTAAACTGATTAATTGTGAGCAGAGCCGTTTTAAATTGCCGCTTTATATGACCTAAATTATTTTAAAGAGGAGCTATTATGAGTTTCTTTACATGTTAAACTTTCTTCAGTGTGTAGCAACATTACACACTAAATTACACACTAAAGAAAGTTTAACATGTAAAAAAACTCTTTTGTTTGAGCATGAATTCTTCATGTTATTCTCTATATCAGTGATGATATCTATTAGGTTTCTTGTCAAATACTTTTAAAGCACATTTATATAAGGTATATAAAGGTCTAGATTTTCCTGCTTGTGACCATTAAGTAATACAGTAAGAAAAATTAGAAAAAAATCAATGAATGCAAATAAATTCTTGCATCTTCTATTTTAAGTTGACTCTGTATACATTAAAAATGTCTAAGTTGAGATGTCACAGCGCAGACTTTTTTTTTTTTTTTTACATGCTTTTCAAATGTTAAATTAGTGTCTATAACTCCAAGAAATCAGTGTCACTATTTCTGAACTCCTGAAACGCCTCCATTGTAGTCTTGAGCTTCTTCCGGGAACGAACACGTCACAATATTCCTCATTATAATAATTAATACACAGAATAAAGGGGCGGGGCCTGGTTGAGTTAGTCAGTAGTGTTTTAAACTGGCGGTTATGGTAAGGGGCGGGACATTTCCCAAACACACTCGAAGCGATCGACCAATCACAACACACTGATCCAGCTGACCAATCAGAGCACAGTGTGCTTTCAGAAGGAGGGTCATATTTAGCTGTCAGTCAATTTTCATACAACCTCAATTGAATGTGAGAGAGAAAAAACTGTATTTAAATAGTGTATAAAAGGCTCCCGGAGAATGAAGACTTTTATTGTGGGACTTTTATTTTGATAGTTATTTTAGAGTGCGATACCCGAAGCGTCCAGTAGGAGGCATTATTCTCATGGTTAGCTGCCTGTTGCGTCAATATAGATTACTGAGAGAACGGCAGCTGCGCACCTAGAAGTTTCTTCTTGCCTGTTATTCGGATGTTCGTTGGCGTTTGGGTGTTAAAAGTATTAGTAAATGCCCATAAAGTAAGTTTTCTCTGATTTCTTGATGTTTTAACCGTGTTTTTAGTGTATTATTGAGCTTTGTGTACTTGAATGTGCACGCCCGGACATGTACCTCATGTGCATTCATGTGCGATCGTTTGACAGATAAACAAGACATGTAACGTGATTTCTGCTAAATATAGTCAAATGTGACAGTTTACGTTGTATATGTCTGTAATAGGTTAGCTAATTATTCTGCAGAAGGATTATCCAGTATTATTTCCTTTTGATTATGCTAATTTGGGAAATTAAGATAGTTTGTTGATGCATCTGGAATCATTAATAATACATATTAATGCCAAAGTAATTTCTTGTGATAATACAATAGTTATATTGTTTTCAGTTGCCCATCCTCTGCATATTTTGAGCTTTAACGGTTATTTAGAGGTGATACTGAATAGTTTAGTATTCTGAATGAAGAAGTGACTGATTCATCTGTGAATGTACACATTTCTACTTTACTAATGTAATATGTTTTTTGTTATTTTAGACTAATATTCAATACACTTTGGAAAGAAGCACCAGTCTCCTCATTCTTTGTGTTCTGACCGACACCCAGGGGTGTATACTGCTAACAAGTAGAACTAGAGCCTAGCAGTCAACTTTCCTCTCCAACAAATTGGTCCTTCGAGCCGGATGCAGTGTTCATTCCTGGTATCATGGAGTCCGATGAGGAGATTGTTGGAGCAACCAGACCAAAACGCCGAACACATCCACCAGTTCGACTCCAAGACTTTGAAGTGCAGTATGTAGGGGGCAGACCTGTAAGTGAACATGCTATTTCACCACCCTGGGAGGTACCTGCCCACATGACACCTCTCCAGTCATCATGGGACCATCCTGACTACCTCTATGATGATGCTGCTCGTCGCACAGGCCCTCGGTTCAGACCACCAAGCTTCAGTTATGCAGAGCGCAGCGAAAACCTGCCTCAGTCATTCACATCAGTCCCGCAGAATCGCTACACCGAGCCTGAATTCTATAACGAGCTCCAAGCCATTCGCAGAGAAAATGTACAGCTGCTGCAATCCCACCAAGCCTTCCGTTCTGACCTGATGGAGTTGAAAGAAGTTCGTACTGAGTTCAAAGAACTGGTCAAAGTAGCCCAAACCCTTAAAGCAGACCTCAGCACAGCTAAAAGCCATGATCGTCCTCCAGTGCAACCAGAACCCCAACTGCCATCCAGTCTTTCCCGTCGCGTAGGCCGGACATCAGCTGATGATGAAGAGTGGCCTGAGCTTCCACCCTGGCCCGAGCCAGAACTGAGCAGAGGTATGGAGGCTTTAAAGTTAACGAAACCTGACAAAGCTACATACCAACCAGAGGTACCAAAGTATTCAACGGTCTCCCAGGCTCACCCTCCATACCGCAATTCTCAGTATTGCTTTCAATATCCAGATGTGCTACCACCACCTCCAACACCTGAAGACCTCAGAATGTTATTATCCTCAGCTGCACAGACCTCGTATAGGAAACCTTTAAGTGCCCAAATTCCAGTTTCTTCTTCCCGACTTGGGTCCATACCAGCTCCGTCGAGGTATCCAGCGCCTGTGGTCAAGGTAGAGTCGAAACTGCCATATTTAACACACCCTTCAGAGTATGTGTATAGAGGGCCTACCCCTACTATCCCCAAGTTCAGCCGACCAGATCCAAGCGAGTTTGCCAGACTTCGAATCGCTTTGGAGAATCTGCTTCCTCGAGATGGAACTGAACTCTTTAAATATCAAATACTTGTGGACCACTTAAAGTTGGATGAAGCTCAGCTGATTGCCGATGCTTTTTTGAACTCTCCTACCCCGTTTACTGACACTATGGTGGCCCTCCATGAGAAGTTTGGTCAGCCCCACCAACTAGCTTTGAGGAAACTTGCCAGTGTCCTGGAAGCCCCTGATGTAAAGCGTGGGGATACAGTTGCATTCCAGAAGTTTACTCTTCAGGTACAGTCATTGGTGGGTTTGTTGAAGACTTTAGGACCTGAAGGCGCAATTGAACTGAATTGTGGGTCACATGTCGCACGTCTTTTGAGCAAACTTCCTTCTGAACAGCGAGCTGAGTTCCGCCGTCACATGTTTCGGCAACCTGGAACCGTACCTACTTTACATAATCTCTCAAACTGGCTCCGTTATGAAGCCTGGTGTCATGACTTTGATGTAGAGATTTCCTCACGAGGAGTTCAGGACCGACAGACTTCTAGACCTATACAGAGTAAAAGGACTGTAGCCATTCTTCATGGGGTTGGAGTGGCTCAAAATGTAACTTCCCTGTCCCCTCAGAAGGGTATGACTCCACCGACCAAGTCAGTCGAAGTGAAACGGTTCTGTCCCTTCTGTGATAGTACAGAGCATTATTTGAGTCAATGCAAGCCATTTGCTAAACTTACCACTGACCAGGCCAAAGACTGGATTCGAGGTAATAATCGTTGTTGGCGCTGTGCCAGGACTCATCATGCTGCTCAGTGTGACCTGAAGAAGCCCTGTAACCTGTGTCAAGGTAAACACCTTCGCCCTCTACACAATGTAAATGTTAGACCCTCCCAAGAGGATACAGTCAGTGCTGAGAAGAGTTGTCTCACCAGTTCCTCTCCAGACAGATTTTACCTGGACAAACCTGTTGTTGGGACCCGTGTCATGCTCAAGGTAGTACCTGTACATATTCATTATGAAGACCGTACTTTAGATACCTTTGCGCTGCTGGATGACGGCTCTGAGAGAACCATTCTGCTCCCAACTGCTGCCAAAGCCCTAGGCATACAGGGTACACCTGAAGATCTCCCATTGCACACCGTGCGACAAGACATTGAAGTTCTTAATGGGTCATCTATATCATTTCAAGTATCCGCATCCCATAAGCCTCAAACATGTTACAAGATTGAATATGCCTTCACTGCAGATCGCCTCAATCTGTCACGGCAGTCTTATCCCATGGATCAACTGCAGAGGAAGTATAAACACTTACGCGGTCTTCCCATCCCGCCGGTGAAAGATGCTCAGCCTCTACTTTTGATTGGGTCAGATCAGCCACATCTCATAACACCAATCGAGCCTATAAGATTAGGTTCTCCAGGTGGACCTGCTGCTGTCCACACACGCCTGGGATGGACCCTCCAGGGCCCCGCATCGTTGATGGGGCGGCCTGCATCCTCCCAACAATGCCTACTGACCTCTGTCCTTCCACCACAAGATGAGCTATTTAAGAATGTCCAAAGACTCTGGCAAATGGAAGCTGTTCCTCACAGGGATGAGAAAGAGGTGACTAGATCCAAACAAGACCAGGAGGCCTTAAAGTTACTTGAAACCAAGACCATCCGCACAGAAGTGAATGGAATTCTTCGACTGGCGACGCCATTGCTACGACAGAAGGATATGCCTCGGTTGCATGCCCCTAAGGAGTCAGTCATGCCAAATCTGCGCAGTATCGAGAAGCGTTTGTTAAAGGATCTAGTGAAAGCAAAGACCTATAGTGCAGAGATGGAGAAGCTCATACAGACAGGAGCTGTCCAGGAAGTAACCAAGGAGACAGACTCTGACGAATGTTGGTATATACCTCACCACCTTGTCAGTCACAATGGGAAATCCCGTGTTGTTTTCAACTGTTCCCACCAATATCATGGGCAAAGTCTCAACCAGTATCTGTTGCCTGGCCCTACTCTTGGAGCATCACTGCTAGGTGTACTCATCAGATTTAGGGAGCATCCAGCTGCAGTAAGTGGTGACATCAAGGCAATGTTCCATCAGGTCCACCTCCTTCCTGAAGATCGCCCTCTACTGCGGTTCCTTTGGCGTGATCTGAAAGTGAATGAGCCTCCTAGAGTCTTTGAATGGCAGGTGTTACCGTTCGGCACTACGTGTAGTCCATGCTGTGCCACTTATGCTCTGCAGCACCATGTGATCGAGCACAGCATTGCCGATGAGTCCATCAGGTTCTCAGTGGAGAAATGTTTTTATGTGGACAACTGCCTTCAGAGTCTTTGTACCCCTGAGGCCGCCAGGCACTTGGTCGACAGACTGAGAGAGATACTTTCCAAAGCTGGATTTGAGATACGGCAATGGGCCAGCAATGTTCCCAGTGTTCTGAGTCACTTACCCCCCGAAGCTCAAGCTGAGAGCTTGGAGCTTTGGTTGGCTCAAGACAAGTCTGACCTATCAGAGTCAACATTAGGCCTAAGCTGGAACTGGCAGACCGATACCCTGGCGTACAAGCACCGACCTGTTGTATATGAGACTCCCACCCTCAGAAATATCTACAAGGTCCTAGCCACTCAGTACGACCCTTTGGGACTTCTTTTGCCCTACACCACTCGAGCAAAGATCATTATTAGGCAACTATGGAGTAAACAGCGGGGTTGGGACGATCCGAACCTACCACCTGAGCTCCTGCAGTCATGGCGTGTCTGGGAGAATGAACTTCAGTACCTACCAAACATCACTCTCCCTAGGACTTATGTCCCTCCTGAGGTAAAGGATGATGCCACGCATGAAGTCCACATATTTTCAGATGCTTCAGAGCAGGCATATGGAGCTGTGGCATACTTGAGGACCACTGACAAGAGAGGACAAGTGTACCTGTCTTTTGTGGTGGCTCGATCCCGAGTGGCCCCCAAACGTTCTCTTTCAATTCCTCGATTGGAGCTTTGTGGAGCTCTTGTGGCCGCTCAGTTAGCTAGATTGCTCAAGAAGGAACTGACCTTGCAAATAGAGACCACAGTGTTGTGGACGGACTCCTCTACAGTCCTTACCTGGCTGAACTCTGAATCCTGCCACTACAAAGTCTTTGTTGGCAATAGAGTTGCCGAAATCCAAGAGCTAACAGAGAACTGTTCCTGGCGTTATGTGGATTCAGCCAGCAATCCTGCAGACGACCTCACTAGAGGCAAACCTCTGAATGTCCTTACAGAGATAAACAGATGGTCTCAAGGTCCTCCCTTCTTACTCCAGGATCCAGCTACCTGGCCAGTACTACCTAGAACAGACCTGAAAGATGACCACACAGAGCTACGAAAGTCTGTCTTCTGCGGCGCCACTGCAGTGCCACCCCAATCAATCATCCCAGATGTCTGGAACCACAATACTTGGCAGGAACTCATGGATGCCACTGCTAAGGAAATTCTGGTAAACCCTACTTCTGAATCCTTTCCAGATGCAGAAGATTATCGTCAAGCCGAGATCCTTATTCTCAAGCGAGTTCAGCAGGAGTCTTTCCCAAATGATTATCAGCATTTGGTTACTGGAAAACCAGTGTCCTCAGACAGTCGCCTTCTTACCTTAGCTCCTGAACTGGACGGAATCAATGGTTTAATCCGAGTGGGAGGTCGATTGAGGAGAGCGGAGTCCATTGAAGAATCTGCCTTACACCCCATTGTGTTGGACGCTCATCACCCAGTTACCCGGCTACTGATTAAACATTATGATTGCAAGCTGCATCATCCAGGGCCTGAGCGAGTGTTCGCCGAAATCCGGCGTTACTATTGGATCATCCGTGGACGTGAAGCCATTCGTCGGCACCAGCATGTGTGTCTAGACTGTCAGCGTTGGAGGGCAAAGCCAACTATTCCAAAGATGGCAGACTTGCCTTCTGCCCGTCTCCGTCTTCACAAACCTGCTTTTTACTCTTGTGGAGTAGACTGCTTTGGGCCAATGTTTATTAAGATTGGGAGACGCACAGAGAAACGCTGGGGGATAATCTTCAAGTGTCTAACCACTAGAGCGGTGCACTTGGACCTCCTCAGTACCATGAATGCTGATTCCTTCCTGATGGCCCTCAGGCGGTTTGTTGCACGGCGGGGAACACCTGCGGAACTGTGGTCAGACCAGGGAACAAACTTCAAAGGGGGTGAAAGAGAGCTCAGAGACGCTTTTTCTGAAATGGCTCCTGACTTATAGAAACAGCTTGCTCGTCAAAGGATCCAATTTCACTTCAATCCTCCAGCAGCCCCACATTTCGGAGGAGTGTGGGAGAGAGAAGTACGATCGGTAAAGTCAGCCCTTTATACTACCGTGGGAGCTCAATCAGTTCCTGAAGAAGTCCTGCTGACAGTCCTTCTAGAGGTGGAAGCTATTCTGAACTCAAAACCTTTAGGGTACGTGTCCTCTGATGTGGCAGACATTGACCCAGTGACACCAAACGGTTTGCTCATGGGGCGGCTAGATGGTTCCTTGCCACAGGTGATCTACCCAGAGTCTGAATTGTTGAGTCGCAGACATTGGAGGCATTCACAAGTCCTATCAGATAACTTCTGGTCCCGGTTCACCCGAAACTACCTTCCAGGCCTCCAGACCCGGCAAAAGTGGCAGTCCTCTCCCCCAGACTTAACTGAGAAAACGGTTGTCATGGTTGTAGATCCACAGATGCCTAGGGCCCTCTGGCCTGTTGGACATGTCATCAAGACACATCACAGTCCGGATGGACATGTCAGGTCTGCTGATGTAGACATAAAGGGGCATGTATACACTCGACCAGTAGCACGTCTGGTGATCCTCCCAGTTCTGCCAGATGACTGTCCTGCAAACTCGCCTTAAGTTGAGTCGCCTTTTAGTTGGAGCAAAGTTGCCTAGCATCTTTGGGGGCGGCTGTATAAAAGGCTCCCGGAGAATGAAGACTTTTATTGTGGGACTTTTATTTTGATAGTTATTTTAGAGTGCGATACCCGAAGCGTCCAGTAGGAGGCATTATTCTCATGGTTAGCTGCCTGTTGCGTCAATATAGATTACTGAGAGAACGGCAGCTGCGCACCTAGAAGTTTCTTCTTGCCTGTTATTCGGATGTTCGTTGGCGTTTGGGTGTTAAAAGTATTAGTAAATGCCCATAAAGTAAGTTTTCTCTGATTTCTTGATGTTTTAACCGTGTTTTTAGTGTATTATTGAGCTTTGTGTACTTGAATGTGCACGCCCGGACATGTACCTCATGTGCATTCATGTGCGATCGTTTGACAGATAAACAAGACATGTAACGTGATTTCTGCTAAATATAGTCAAATGTGACAGTTTACGTTGTATATGTCTGTAATAGGTTAGCTAATTATTCTGCAGAAGGATTATCCAGTATTATTTCCTTTTGATTATGCTAATTTGGGAAATTAAGATAGTTTGTTGATGCATCTGGAATCATTAATAATACATATTAATGCCAAAGTAATTTCTTGTGATAATACAATAGTTATATTGTTTTCAGTTGCCCATCCTCTGCATATTTTGAGCTTTAACGGTTATTTAGAGGTGATACTGAATAGTTTAGTATTCTGAATGAAGAAGTGACTGATTCATCTGTGAATGTACACATTTCTACTTTACTAATGTAATATGTTTTTTGTTATTTTAGACTAATATTCAATACACTTTGGAAAGAAGCACCAGTCTCCTCATT
The DNA here is from genome assembly GCF_949152265.1 of Phoxinus phoxinus. Classification (NCBI taxonomy): domain Eukaryota; kingdom Metazoa; phylum Chordata; class Actinopteri; order Cypriniformes; family Leuciscidae; genus Phoxinus; species Phoxinus phoxinus. The sequence goes on from NC_136885.1 coordinate 34,799,092, forward strand.
CTTTGTGTTCTGACCGACACCCAGGGGTGTATACTGCTAACAAGTAGAACTAGAGCCTAGCAGTCAACTTTCCTCTCCAACAAATAGTATTACGCACGTTTTTCTATTGCATTATCCTCTTTGATTGTATAGCAAAAAAGAAATGTACAGTTTCCAGTACAGTACAGTAGTCTGATTCACACACAAATGACTCATTTTAGCTGGTTATTTTTAATGAGTCTGTCAAAAAGACATTATTTTGGATCCCAATCTCTTCTTGTCTGAAATGTTACCTCAAAAAATAGTGTTTTGTTTGTTTAATGTATAATTATGACCACTTATATCTGAAGGGTTTCCTCAAAGTACCAACATAAATCATTATGAAACTGTAGTCATTACGTGGAATCTGATTCATAATTAGTTAAATTACCAGTGATTCACACTCCTATTTAAGACAGGACAATTCTTTCCAGATGATGTGCTCTTTCATTGGCACCGTATACACACACACACACACACACACACACAAACACACACACACACACACACACACACACACACACACACACACACACACACACACACACACACACACACACACACACGTTTTCAGTTACTGAAGTAAATCGGGAAAATACCATTAAATATAGATAAAAACAAAAATGTAAACACAAATATAGTACTAGATATAGAAATAAGTACTAAAATTGCACTCTAAAAAATGCTGGGTTGTTTCAACCCAATTTTGGGTCAAATATGGACAACCCCAGCCGTTGGGTTAAATTTTTTAATTACATTTTTAACCCAACGTTTGGGTTTGTCCATATTTGACCCAAAATTGGGTTGAAACAACCCAGCATTTTTTTAGTGTACATTTAATATAATATTAAATATAATATAAAAAATGTAAAATGACAAAAGCAAATTACTAAACCTTAAACCAAAATTAACTGAAAATGTAAAAATATATAAAAAATATGTTAAAATAGTGTATAGCCAATACTTAAAATAACAGTGTTTGCTGAGATTGGTCATGTTTTAATCCAGATATGTTACATGTTAGTCGTCTAACCGGTTGACATAATAATAATAATAATAATCATCGTAGAGCTTTGAGAAGAGCTGATTCGTGTTTGTTTTGTCCACGGCTCTTGCTTACAGTCGACTGAAGTGTCCGTGCAGCCGCCGCTGCAGATTTAATAGAAACTGGAGTGTAAATGAAGTTCTCGGTGCCGAGCCGTCACGGTCAATGATGCTTCTCTGCTGGGAGAGAGAAATGCCTGAATTTGCCAGTCCACATCAGCTCAACAAGCTAATCTCCTATAGCCAGCCGGCGAGCCTTTGGATGACGGACTCTGGGTCCAGCACTTACACAACAGGACTATATGTGCAAGACTAATTGATCTTAGCTTCTGCGTCCCTTCCTCTTTTCTTTCACAGATGAAAAGCATCAGTCCAAAGAGGAGCTCTGGGAAAAATAAGAGACTCTACTTAACGGGTCACCAAAATAGAACGACATAATTCAGTATCGATTGAGTCCCCGGGGTCTGAGATGAAGAGAGCCTCGGTGTTATTACTGTACTACGAGTCCAGACCCCTCAGACATCGATCTGAGCGCCCTGCCAAAGCCAGAGCTCATCTGGGGGAAAATCAGCAGCAGTTTATCTTATTCTGTGCAATTAATTTCCATGTCGACCGCATTAGGTGATATCGGCGCGTGGCGCCATCGATCTCACGATTTGACACAGTTATTTTCCAGCACAACTAAAGGAAGTCTTCAAAATCAAAGCTAGTTCGACAGTGGAGGGAAACGTCTGATGCTTTAATGTGCTCATGTATTATTAACAATGGCACCGGAGGAGCCTTTAGAGGTCGACAAGTCATCAGTGACATCAGCGTTTGTGTTTATGTGCGTCTGCTGCTTATTCATCCAAATCACAATCCAATACTCGTCCACCCAGTGGACAATATCATGTGTGTATAATTAGAGAAATCTGATTTGTGTTTGCTCCTCAATAGCATTCAGTGCAATGCGCTTCAGTTTTGAAAGCTATTTTAGATTAAATACTAAAATGGTAAAAAGATTCTTTATTAAAAAATGTTTTATTCATATTTGAAACTTGATGAATGGAAATCTAAGTCGGAATTTATTTGTTTGTATATATATATATATATATATACAAGTGCAGATCGAATATATATATATATATTCACGGTTCGGTCTTACCTCGGTTTTGGTGTCACTGTTCGATATAAGTTTGTTACAATTACATGTCCGTCCTACATGTAAACCTGTACAGGGTCTGTTTTTATTTGTGTTCACTCACAATAAAAACAAATCATAGTACATACTTTTGAGTGTGTAGCAAAAGCTTTGGGACACACTACTTCGTCATCTTTAACGGACAGATCTGTCGCGTGCATACTGTCACTGTAAACTGCCCTGTCAATCATCTTGTCACAGTTAAAATCCTCCATTCAATCTTATATCATTTCCTACCGTTTCGGAGAGAAATGTAGTACACGTTCATCTGCCAGTCGCGGGTCTGTCATGCGGAGACTCTCCTCATGTGTTTGGAATTTGAATGTAATGATGCATTTACATTTTACATTTGGCAGACGCTTTTATCCAAAGCGACTTACATTGGATTCAAGGTACACATTTTACATTTTGTCAGTTCTTGCTTTCCCTGGGAATCGAACCCATGACCTTGGCGTTGCTAGCGCCAATGCTCTACTGTTTGAGCTAAAATTTAAAAGTTAATGGCTAAGGCATTGCAGAGGCAATATAATGTGGACAACATTGAATAAATACATTTTCGTCAGGTTAGATAAACCCCTTTATCTAAACCTCTCTATATAACCGCCGGACTCGCGCTTATGTCTGTAGTATGTCCATGTCTGTAGTTTTTTTTAAACACTTTTCACTCATGTTTGTAGTTCTAACCGAATCCTCATCCAGCGTGCGATGGGTTATGGGCAATATTAGCCATTAGAGTGTTCATCGATCTGCACTTCGGATTCTGACCGGAAATAGTAGATCATCCGGGCATCTTAGGAACACTCATTTCTACATACTACGATTTGGGACGTACTAATTCTACTTTCGAATACTATTTAGGACGGAGAGTATGCGAACTGGGACGCAGCCTCTCTCTCTATATGGCTCTGGGTATACTGGCAAGCTCTTGCTTCTTCTGCTGTTTTTCCTGTTGTGGCGGTTAGCAAACAGTGTTGCATTACCGCACGCGCCCCCTTCTGGACTGGAGTGTGGATCGCCTGTGACTGACTGTATTCAACGAACCGTGACGTCTGTACCATGACGGTTCGGGACGAATACATGTACTGTTACACCCTAATATATAATCAGTCCTAGAACTGTTTCACATTATGAAACACTGGAGTCCAAAACAAAAGACTCAACAAAAACAGTAATAAATATAAAACTTAAACTATTGTAGTAAGTCATTTTACCCCTTAAAACTCATCTTTGATCACCAAAATTACAAATTTAAACGTTTTTTCCTTAAAACTAATAATTGAATGTAACTCGACACCCTTGCCTCATTTAGTATTCGTGGTTCTATGAATATGCAAATGAGCCCCGCCTCCACTCACTCAGAGATCCACTGGTTGACGATCACACGTTGATCTGATTGGTTACAAGGTAGTGTGTGACGTCAGAAACACCAGCGATTTCAAACCGTGTTTTTGAGACTGTCTTTGGTTCACTGCAGTTTTAAGCAGAAAATACTCAGCAATGCTGTCGACTTATGAACTTACACATGGTTTAACTTAAAGCAGATTAAAAACACCACATAGACATATAAACAACATTAAAAACTGGATATTCACCACAGTGGGACTAATATAAAACTTTTGGTAGCAACAAAATATATTTTGGGTCAAATATGGACAAACCCAGCGATTGGGTTACATTTTTAAATGACGTTTTTAACCCAACGTTTGGTTTTGTCCATATTTGACCCAAAATTGGGTTGAAACAACCCAGCATTTTTTATAGTTTATCTTGTTTTGTTTAGATATCATTTTTATGTTTTGTGAAGTCCCTGAAAAAGTGCTTTACATTGTTATAGTTATTATAACACCACATAGACATATAGAGAGGCTTGATTTTCACCACAGGGGGATCTGCCACTGTATAAACTGTAAAGCATTGAAACACTTACTAATAGCAGGTGATTTGTGCTTTACAGGTGGAAGTCCTGCACCTGTGTCCCCTTCATCGCCCTCTTCTGCCCCGCTGACCGGCCCCAGCGCCGACCCCTCAGAGCCGGAGTCTTCCTCAGTGTCAGGAGGAGAGGACGGTCTCTCCATCACGGCCAGCCCGCCTGAACCCGAGGAGAACGACGCCGGCACGGGTCCAGAGACGGAGGAGGAGAAAGCCCTGCGTCTGCTCTACTGCTCTCTCTGCAAGGTGGCCGTCAACTCGGCGTCACAACTCGACGCGCACAACACCGGTGAGCAGCGTCTCAGAGCGACTCGCACGAGAACCTCGAGAATATATCAAGATCAGTTCTTGCTCAGACACGGGGAGAGTTTCAAACTGCGTTTTTGCACCCATGAAGGGCACTTCGAGAAGGGGACCATAACCAAAAATGTGACCCTGGACCACAAAATCAGTCACATGGGTACATTTTATGAAACTGAGATAATACATCATATGAAAGCTGAATAAATATGCTTTCCATTGATGTATGGTTTGTTAGGATAGGACAATATTTGGTCGAGATACAACTATTGAAAATCTGGAATCTGAGGATGCAAAAAAATCTAAACATTGAGAAAATCTCCTTTAAAGTTGTGCATTTATGTTCACGATTGTGCTGCATTCACTCACAAAAATACACGTTTTATATATTTACGGTAGGACATTTACTAAATATCTTCATGGAACATGATCTTAATATCCTAATGATTTTTGGCATAAAAGAAAAATGGATAATTTTGACCCATACAATGTATAGTTGGCTATTGCCACAGATATACCCGTGTGACTCGTGATCCAGGGTCACATATAGCTCGTTAGTTTGAATAAAATAAATAATGGGTACAGACCGAACATATAAAAGAGTCACAGAGACTTGATGCCATATTCAAGACACCAATAATCCAAAAATAGTTTGATCCATTTCCTGAAAAGTAGCGGTTTTGGAGATACGAGGTTTTCGTCCAACAGTGATCAGACAGATCTTGTTTATAAAAAGGCCCTTGTTTATTATATTTTATCATTTTGTTGTTGCTGCTGTTTTATGAAAGCAATGTCACTCAAGGTTACAGTGATTTTTATCATGGTAAGAAATCCAAATTACTGTAACAAACAGCTTCTAGTTATTACTTTAATTGAAACTCAAAGAGAAAATGTAGTTTAAAAGAAAATCCAAGTACTGAAGAACTACATTACCCACAATCCTAAGCAAAATCCTGCATTTGGGCATTTTTCAGGCTAATTATGTTGCATTAGCTAACATTAGGATACTGTTCAAAAGGTTGAGATCAGTAAGATTTATTTTTAGAAAACAGTTATTTTAAACTGTAATAATATTTCACATTATTGCTGTTTTTACTGTATTTTTGATCAAATAAATGCAGCCTTGGTGAGCAGAAGAGACTTGTTTTAAAAGCATTAAAACCTCTCACTGACCTCAAACTTTGAGTCATGGTGTTGATAAGAAAATAAGACACAGCCACAACTACCCATTTCTCTTCTTCCGAAACACTTTTTGCTCCAGATAAATGTTGTGATGTGGAGCAGATTTGGTTCATGGATTGGAACTTTTGAAATATTTTTTAAAACATGCTTATGGAGAAAATGAATCATAAAAATACTTCTGAAGCCAAACGCCGGCGGTCACAGAGGCTGCCTTTTCTTCATTATTTTATCCAGTGAATCAATTTCAATCTTTTTCAGTTAAAATTAATAGTTTTGTTTCAGAAATTATTATGTGCATAATAAACAAATTTCAAGTAGGCTATTTAAAGGGGTGGTTGATTCTGATTTGACTTTTCTAACTGTAGTGAGTGTGTAATGTTGCTGTTTGATCATAAACAACATCTGCAAAGTTACAACGCTCAAAGTTCAGAGCAAAGGGAGATATTTGCTTTTAAAGAAATCGCTTTTTAAGGACTACAACAAACGGCTGGTAGGAACTACACGACATTCCTCCCGGGTTAGTGACATCACCAACCATAACATTTACATAACCCCGCCCCCGAAACAGGATTTATAGATTATCAAGACAGAATATGCTAATCAATGACTAGAAGATAACTACACATAATCTATATACATTCATCGACTAACCATTCAGAAATGTCCTGTTCTTCTACATGTTGTCACTTCTTCTCGAGTCTCTCCATCATTGTCTGACTCCGGTTTGAACATAAAAGCCTAAATGTTTTAGAAATTTTCAGTGTGTGTGTGTGTGTGTGTGTGTGTGTGTGTGTGTGTGTGTGAGGTAAAAGGACATGAGCTCTTGAAGCTCCGCCCCCTGTGCCGGGAGCAGCAGCTCATTTGCATTTAAAGGGACGGACACAAAACGGTGCGTTTTTGCTCACCCTCAAAAAGTGACTTTAACATGATATATAAAAATATCTGTGGGGTATTTTGAGATAAAACTTCACACACACACTCTGGGGACATCAGAGACTTATTTTACATCTTGTGAAAAGGGCATTATAGCACATATTTAAGCAAAAGGTTTTTAAGATTGACGAGAAACATAAATTCAGTCACGTGTCTCTTTTGACTGCTAGTGTAGTTCTAATAGATATAAACTACTCAACAATATTCGCCACAAAAACACAACATGGGAATGAGATGCATCATCAGTAAAGACCCCGTCCGGCCCTCGCGGTGTTGTTTTCTCTGGCTGGCGGTGTATCATTAAGATGATAAATGTTTTGAACCTGCCATGTTTTGTTCCTCAGGCACTAAACACAAAACCATGCTGGAGGCTCGGAGCGGGAGCGGCTCCATCAAATCCTTCCCGAGGACTGGGCTGAAGAGCAAACAACTGGCTTCTCCCACTAAAGCAGACACGGGCCTGCAGAACAAGACATTTCACTGTGAAACCTGTGACGTGCGCGTCAATTCAGAGACGCAGCTGAAGCAGGTGATGATACTTTATTGATCAGGAAATTACATGCATATCAACAATTAAAGGTTGGGTAGGTAAGAATTGTCTAAAGAACTTTTTTTCAAATTGGCTTAAACTGTCTTTATATACCAATACATAATTAAAATGTAAGTACTTAGAAAAAGAGAGTATAAAAATTGAGTGACTCTAGTGTATTTAATCTTCAAAAAACACAGCTCATTAATTCCTACCGGGACGAAACAAGTGATTGGCTTGTGCGACTGTCACTCTCCGTCGCCATGACTACCGCCGCTATTACTGGCTCTGCCCACGCGCAGTCGCGACCCGTTTTTAGGCGGGAGTGAATGGAATTAATGAGCTGTGTTTATTGAAGATTAAATACACTATAGTCACTCAGTTTTTTATACTCTCTATTTCAGAGTACTTGCATTTTAATTATGTATTGGTATATAAAGACAGTTTAAACAAATTTGAATAAAAGTTTTTTTTAGACAATTCTGACCTACCCTACCTTTAATTAATCCACTCTTCATGAATCAAACGCTAATAAGAGTCTTAAAAGCACAAAAAGCGTCCTAACCAGACGTACAGTATATACATATATATATATATATATATATATATATATGTATATACATACACACACTGCTGTTCAAACGTTTGGGATCAGCAAGATTTAAGTTTTTAAAAGAAGTCTCTTATGTTCACCAAGGCTGCATTTATTTAATTAAAAATACAAAAATTCAAATTTAAAATAACTGTTTTCTATGTGAATATATAGTAAAGTGTAATTTATTCCTGTGATCAAAGCTGAATTTATCATCATTACTCCAGTCTTCAGTGTCACATGATCCTTCAGAAATCAGCATAAAATGATGATCTGATGCTCAAGAAACATTTATGATTATTATCAATGTTGAAAACAGTTTTGTACATTTTTTTTTACATTTAAAATTTCTTTACTGTAACTTTTGATCAATTTAATGCATCCTTGCTGAATAAAAGTATTAATTTATTTTAAATCTCCCCCTTAATTATTATAATTTTTTTTTACTTTCTGTTCAAATCAAATCAGTTTTACTTATAAAGCACATTTAAAATCAACCTTGGTTGGCCAAAGTGCTGGACAGTAAAGTAACAAAACAAAAAAACAAAACAAAGCAAGGCAAGACACATAAAAGTTATGGTACATTAAACGCACAAGAGAAAAAAAAATGTTTTTAGTAAGGATTTAAATTCAGCTAGGATGCTGATTTAACTATGTTCATTAAAAATTCCTGAAACTAATAATAATAAACATTTATTGAGCAAATCCTCATATTATACTGATTATATTTTAGTTTTTTTTAATAATGTGTGGGTGGTTGGTTGAATTTTTTATTAATAATGTTAAATATTTTATGGTTGTTGGATACAAATTTATTAAATAAATATTAAAAAATTAAAAAATAATAGCTGTCTACTGCTAGTGATACTCAGTCTTGTATCTCATTGGTTGATGAGTTGTTTTGCACAGAAAGAAAAAAACAATAGAATTTTTTTTTGTTTCATTCATTCAAAAATCTGCCGTGAAAATGGTGTTTTAATTTGATCTGAAAAGTTACATAACATTAAGCGTTGTTATACAATCTGTGAACTGTGTCTTCCAGCTCATCACATCTGTGTCACTCTCTGTGTTTTGATCATCAGCACATCAGCAGCAGACGCCATAAAGACAGAGCGGCGGGGAAACCAGCCAAACCCAAGTTCAGTCCGTACACCAAAACCCAAAGAGGACCCACCAAACAGACCGTAGGTTCAAGCTTTATACCACAGTAAATGCAGCTGCAATCGGTTAGTTTGAGCGGGTGTAAAGAGTGCCTTAATCCACTCTTACAAGTCAATAATGTTATCCCTTAAAGGGAGAGTTCACTTTAAAAGGAAAATTCTGTCATCATACTCACTCTCAAGTTGTTTCAAACCTGTATGAATTTCTTTCTTCTGCTGAACACAAAGGAAGATATTTTGAAGAATGTCGGTAACCAAATAGTTAACTGGTCCCATTGACTTCCATAGTAGGAAAAAAAATACGATGGAAGTCAATGGGACCAGTTAACTGTTTGGTTACCGACATTCTTCAAAAAATCTTCTTTTGTGTTCAGCAGAAGAAAGAAATTCATGCAGGTTTGAAAAAACTTGAGGATATGATGACATAATTTTCATTTTAAAGTGAACTATCCCTTTAAAACTCATCTTTGATCACCAAAATTACATATTTAAACGTGTTTTCCTTGAAAAAAATGTCTTCATGCCTTAAAATATCGTGAATGTAACTCGACACCCTTGCCTCATTTAGTATGCGTGGTTCTATGAATATGCAAATGAGCCCCGCCTCCACTGACTTGTGAGGAGAGCAATCACATTATTATTTTTTTTACTTTACATTTATTCATTAAGCACATTACTTTTATCCAAAGCGACTTGCAAATGAGAACAATAGAAGCAGTTAAACTAACAACAAAATGCAAGTGCTGTGACCCTTAATCTAACGCAGAACACATATAGGTTTTTTATTTTTATTTTATTAGAATAGAAGAGTGTGTTAGTATTACTGGATCAAGTGCTGCCGAAAAAGATGCGTCTTAAGCCGTTTCTTGACAATGGCTACGGACTCAGCAGCTCTGGTTGAGTTGGGCATTTTCTAAAATCAAAATAAAACGAAACACCTCTTAGACACAACAGCCTCTTAAACACCTACAAATTAGTTCATTTAAAAAAACTTTTGCTGATAATTTACTCCCCCCGATGTCATCCAAGATGTCCATGTCTTTCTTTCTTCAGTGGAAAAGAAATGAAGGTTTTTGATGAACACATTTCTCCAGATAATGGACGTCAATGGGCCCCAAACGGGTCAAGGTCCAGATGACAGTGTCAGCGCCGCTTCAACGGGCTTTAAACGACACCAGACGATGAATACGGCTCTTATCTAGCGAAACCATCGTCATTTCAAACATAAATAAACAAGTTTAAGTTTTATAAGCACAAGCGCTCGCCTTGCTCTGTTCTGTGATGCGCGTTCGTGACGTCACGTAATACGCAGTTACGTTGTAAAGGTCACGCTTCTGTGAAGAGTAAAACATTTCTGTCCTGACGAAAATTTTCTTTTAGGCTTTTTAATATTCCAACACTCAGGATACGCACACGAGATGGGCATTTAACCGATAAACTGACACAAAGACATTTAAATATGTGTGTATGGTCCTCCTTCCGCACATCTGTAAACACTGACTCGTCAAGCGTGACCTTTACAGCGTAACTGCGTATTACGTGACGTCACGAACGCGCATCACAGAACAGAGCAAGGCTAATGTGCTTATACAACTTACACTTGTGTATTTATTTTTGAAATGACGATGGTTTCGCTAGATAAGACCCGTATTCATCGTCTGGTGTCGTTTAAAGCCCGTTGAAGCGGCGCTGACACTGTCATCTGGACCTTGACCCGTTTGGGGCCCATTGACGTCCATTATATGGAGAAATGTGTTCATCAAAAACCTTCATTTCTTTTCGACTGAAGAAAGAAAGACATGGACATCTCGGATGACATCGGGGTGAGTAAATTATCAGCAAAAGTTTTTAGAGTTTTTAAAGTGAACTAATCCTTTAAGTGCTCAAAACGGCCACAGATAAATTAAATAACTGAGTGTCTATTCACACTAAGCTATAGGCTATTCACATTAACTCCGCCCACTGACGTCTGATTGGACAAAATTACGGACGACGCTGGATCGTCAATAATGCACGTGGCATAAAGTTCGAATCCGCCTTTTAACGAACTCTCTCTCCTCTCTTTTCTCATCACATATCAGATCAGAAAGGCATTTAAAGAAAATTTATAAAATATTTGAAAAGTGGAAATAAAGTGTCTAACGTGTGTCTAATAATAAAGTGTTTATGGGTTAGATGTTGGTGTATAGGGAGGGCTTTATTGTCCCAATACGGTGGCATCCATTTTATAATTTTAATACATATAGCCTAATAATTTACACTCAATGTTATAATTGCACACCATTTAATGTACAACAACACGAATAGTATCTGCCACTATTTATCAGTATGAATAGCATCTAACAACTATTTAGCCTATTGGAAAAAAAACTCCTATTTTATATAGTGTGAATAGAATAGTGTTGCTATTTTCACTGCTATATGCAAATAGCCACTGCCATAAAATAATGTTAAAATGTAACTTGCACAGGACGTGCTGGTTTCTACCTCATATATAAACACCTGCGGTTAACAACCTGCTAATGCATTTATATTTTCAGAAAGTAGATCTGGGTGAGTAAGGGCAAAACACACAAGATATAGTAGCTTTAATGCACTGTAGATGAAAAATCAGGTGCCGTGCAAATTATAACAATCATTACTCATCACAAATATATTGGAGTAAACAGTACATATAATTATTCAAAAATGCAATCAAGTATAGAGAGTAAAAGTTGCTAATATCTTTAATATTTGTTATAGCATTCTCATTCATCTCAATGGCAGTGGCCGGTGATGCAAATATTACTTCAGCTTTAATAGTGTCAGTCCAGATGTTTCAAAATCAGATGTTGCATGATGGATTGATGTCATGTTTAATAAAGACGAAACGCATTTAACGTGTGGCACATTTCTGAGTGAAACGGTGGGAAATTGTTCAGTGCGAAATAATGAAGACGTTTGGATGGTGGTTAATATTATTTAGTATAATAAATCATTTTAAAATATATATTGCAATAATAATAAACACAAGTTTGGGGTCGGTAAGGTTTTTTTAATGTTTTTGAAACGAGTCACTTCTGCTCACCAAAGCATTTTTTTATTTGATCAAATAAAAGCAGTAATATTGTGAAATACAATAAAAAAAAAAACGGTTTCTTATTAAATATATATTTAAAATGTAAAAAAGATAATTACTCCAGTCTTCAGTGTCACATGATCCTTCAGAAATCAGCATAAAATGCTAAATTTGCTGCTCAAGACAACAGTTTAATATTTATTCTGAATTTTGCTGAACGTTATGAATAATATTGTCTTTTGACTGGAGTGCGTCAGCAGAATTAGACATTTCAGAGCCAGAGGAAGTCATTTACATTTTGATGAACGATTATCAAAACAATTTTTTCCTTGCGAATAACACGTCCTGATGAATTGTACACATCAAGGCCATTTATTAAAGTTATAGTTCACCCAAAAGTGAAGATTGTGTCATTGTTTACTCGCCGTCATGTCGTTCCAAACCCATATGCTGTTATGTTTTCCCAGTTTGTTCAATGCATCCGCAGCATCTGTGAAGCTCAATGTGAACAAATGATATTTCAGAGATTGCACACACAGATCTGTCACATGGCTTGTGCATTACTCTACTACTGTTGTGGTCACTGTGATCTGTTGTATTGTGTTCCACTGAAAAGAACAACCGCATATGAGTTTGGAACAACATCAACATAGTGAACTATCGCTTAGATCAGAGGTTTTGGGATTCGGGGACATTTTCCACACTGCAAAAAACAAATGCTTTTCTTAGTATTTTTGTTTTGTTTCCAGTCTAAATATTTATGCATTTACTAGATGAGTAAAATGACATATACAAGATATTATGTCCATGTTTTCCTGGGGAATTAATCAAAATTATGTGAGTTGATGCTTTAAAAAAGCAAAATTATCTGCCAATGGGGTGAGAAAAATCATTTTAATTCAAACAGAAACAAGATTATTTTTCTGACCCCATTGGCTTGTTTTAAGCAAAAAAGTCACTTAATTTGTATTTATTTCCCGCCAAAAAACAAGACTTAATATCTTATGTAATTTTACTACTTTAGTAAATGCATCTTGATTTAAGAAATGTTTGGTATTTGGACTGACAATACTAAGTAAGAAAAGCATTTTTGCAGTGAAGTTAATGTGGTTGAGAGTAGCTAATGGATTTACTCTCAACTAAGTATTTTCCCCAAAATTTGTCGAACTTGGTCAAGCTTGCGTTGTTGAGAGAGAAAAACCCCCACACAGATAAGTCGCATTTTATTATTAGATTCAGAAATAATGTAAAATATTGGTAAATAAAATAAAACATTAACAAACTCTAAACACTGTAAGCACATAGTTAACTTCCTCTCACTCCAAATCTTTTAAATTTAATGGTAGGCCTATTCAGAACAGAGAAAAAAATATTACAATTAAATTAATTATAGTGTTCAAATACGATTGACAATTAGCATACCGTATTTTCCGCATACTGAGTATAAGTCAAAAAATGCGTCATGAAGAGGAAAAAAACATATAAGTTGCACTGGACTATAAGTCGCATTTATTTAGACATTTATTTAACAAAATCCAAGACCAAGAACAGACATTTAATCTGGAAAGGCGAGTTATTCAGCTCCACAACAGCACACAGAACAGCAGCTGAATAGTGTCCGGTGTGTTAGCGTAACACATTAACAGTTATTCAGCGACACAATAGCATAAAGAACATATTCCTGGGAGGCTGAATAGGCTAAACTAACATTAGCCAGCGAGTCCAGCAAGTTACCGGTCAGCAAGTTCACCAAGCTCCCGATCTCACTCCTCAACACTGAATCCATTGAGTTCTTCCTCGGTGTCGCTTCTGAACAACTCCGCTAACTAGAGCGCCCTCTCGCGGCTGTAGACGGTAATGTTTTCTCTTGGTTTATCTCAGTCAGTATGAATTAAGTTTGATATATAAGTCGCACCCGACTATAAGTCGCAGGACCAGCCAAACTATGAAAAAAAGTGCAACTTATAGTCCGGAAATTATGATATATGGATTGGCGGTATGGTTCTGTTCTGGGCAAGAACTAGCCTAGCATGGATAAGAGCAGCAATAACCCCCCTTAGGGTAAACAGAACAGAACCAACATGAATGTATGCAGATATCATTAAGGAGGCGGAGGCCGCTTCGCTAAAGATAGACGCCGAGTCCAAGCCGCACCGTAAATACAAAATAAAAGTAAAAAAACACTGTCAATTTCAAAAATAAACACCCTGTGCAGACTCCCAATTGTATTGCACACCAATATATCCTATAAATATCCTATAGAAACCATAGACTGTAAGGTAGAAACCAAAAAAATCAAGAAAAAACACGTTGGACAGGCAAAGCACATGGTCTTGTGTATCCAGAGTAATAATGTGTTAACCCTTTAAAACCTGAAGCTAAAATGGGTGTTTTTCACTTATTTAGATTTTTTGACTGTACAATTTTAAAACAATGCGCTATCTTCATGTGCAAGGTGTCATCTTTTTCAGAAAAAGATTAGCTTTCAACAAATTACAGTTATTGACCATTATTGTGTGTGGTGACTGGTGAGTTTGTAAATAAAAAAATAATTTTTTTTTTTTAAAAACGAGAATACATTTTCCGATTTTTATTTAGAAAAAACCCCCAGAAAAATCACGAACGAAAGAAACTAACACTTTAAAGTTGAAATATGAAGTATAATACATCTATACAAGTCTTTTTTTGTGACATTGGGTTGCACAGTTTTAATTTAGGACACTTTTTTCATACACGCACACATACAAATGCGTCCATTCATATTAGGCACACACACATACACATACACACACCACATGCTAAGATACGTGAAAAAGTAACGGCCATCCGCCTCCAAAGTTTCATTAAAAATCACCCCAATCCCCTCTTCTGCTGTCTACCACTTCTTTCTCCATGTATTTGTTCGTTTATTTTATTATTTTATGCAATCCAAAACACTAACCCGCCGCGCTTCGTATCTCTCGGTTCAAATCCTTCCTTCCCGCTCTGCCAGAAAGCTGTCATTTGCTGACGGAAAGCATGAAATTACCGTAATAAGCCGTATATTGCCGAAAAGCGCATGTCTACTGTCAAGGGTTATTTGAATAGTTTTGATTGTGCAAACGGTTGAAGAGTTACGGTACGATGAATACAGCTCGCTGATCTGTGTCGGCGACGACACATTCGCTTCTAAAGGGTTAATAAGGGGCGTTAATGTGTTAATAATTGTAATGTAGACTCATGCGTTTTCTGTAAAGCTGTGTTGAAACAATATGTATTGCGTAAAGCACAAATAAATGTGATTGAATAATTGATGAATAATTGAGCACCAATAATAATTGATTATAATGGATTTGACATGTATACGGTAGTGTATAATATCTAATCGCAGATTCTCTCTCCAGCAGGTGAAGATGTCAGTCGGTAAAGATCTCTGCCCGCCGCTGAGCACCAGGTTAATGCCGTCTCACCTGGCAACCGTTGCCGCCGCCATAAGCTCCGCCTTCCCTTCCCTTAACCCCGCCCTCTTTCAGACTCAGCTGCTCCGCCCTGCTCCGGGGCCAATCAGGACTGCGCACACATCTGTGCTGTTTGCCCCTTATTGACCTTTGACCTCTGACCTCTGGCGGATCTGATCATTAACCCCTCCCCCCCATGACCTCACACTGGGTTAGCCCGGATCTAATGCGCAGTATCGCAATAATTTAAAAACAAAACAAACCAGGTAACTATGCATCGTCATTTACATATGACACACTGACGTTAAGCTATAAATGTACCGGTGAAGATTTGATTTTTTGATGATAATTCATCATCATCGCATCATCATCATCATCGCTTGCAAGTACAAGACTGATTTGTAAATTTAAGGTGAGTTTGGGAACGCATAGATGTTTATTATAGGGGGGAATGAAAATTGTATTTCTCTGCTGTTTTGCACTTTAAGCCTTTCTGTTGTTGATTTCAGTGCTTTTAATGAGCAGATGTTTCCCTGTTCCAGCTGTTGTGTTACTGTAACCGGGTCAGCAGGGCTTCATTTGTCAATGGACCCACTTCACATTTCCAGGATTATATATTTTCGATGTTCTTATTTGCTCCAATAGCAAAGGAAAAAAATCGTTGATAGTGTATCTGTGACTAAAAAAGAGGGGGAAAGAAAAGCAAGAGTTTGATTACGTTGGTCAGAAGAAAGAAAGAAGTCAAATTTGCCATCAAGTTGAGTTAGAAACACTGATAACTACTAACCAGTCATTTAATGCCATACCAAGGTAATATAACGAAGTATAGTGTTATAAATGTACATTAAAGGGACAGTGTGTAGGAATTACTCCCATCTAGCGGTGAAATTGTATTTTGCATTCAAGCGGATAGTGCTCTCTAGCGCCTCACTTTTTCAAACGCGTGTTGCAACTACGGTAGCCGTTATGTACCAAGAAGCGATGACAACAATAGCCCTTCGTCGAGTTTAACTATACGTCACATGTTCTACTGTTGAGCTGCCTATATAATGAGTTACACAACCAAGCAATGAAAAAAAAGCTTGTAATGTAGACCGTAACATTGACTTACCCGTCGAGAAGAAAGCAGGAAACTTCAGAGTCCCTTTCAAAGTCTTTCTCCTTCATTCTCCTTTCCACCTGGGTAAAGCTATCCCGTTATTAACCCGTAGTTTTTGAATTCGCCGGTCACGTTTCCTTTTAAATTCAATTTTGGCATTTCTCCTGTGGCTCGGCATAAGATCCTGAATTATGAAGTACCGTGCAGTGCAACCTTTCAAATGTGCCGGGGCAGTGACACGCATTACTCTCTCCTCGTCCGCTTCAGTGTCAGTCACGTGACGCCGGCTCTGGACGAACACGCGTTGAGCTAGGCTAGTGCTTTTTGTCGCTCTCTGCTATTATAGTTTTTCAAGATGGAGGAACGACATGGAAGCCTCCGTGGACTTACCCGTCCCATGTAAATAAAGATAAGAAATTATTCGCGTACGAGGATAAGTCGGATCATTGGGAGAGGTAATTGTACACCATTGAGGACATATTTATGAATGAAGACATTGATTTTAGTTAATAAAATACTAAAAAACTACACATTGTCCCTTTAAATTGTTTAAAAATGTATTAAAGAAACCGAAAAGGGTCTATTAAGAAATCACAGAATAAGAAACTGGATTTAGCAGGTTTTGGACTTTAGAAGTTTTAGCCAATCACCTGAGCTGTAAATAATCATGTGACTGGTCATGCTAGAGCAGGAAAACAATGTTATGTTTATTCTGATTGGCTGCTGACGTCAAAAACAGAAAAATTAAAAAGTCCATAAAAATGGTCACTTGTACTCAAATATATCACAGTCCAATCCCAGATTATCCAGATCCAGTTTTTCCAATGCAAATTAAGCCCTGTTGTGCCTGTGTGTGTGTGTGTGTGTGTGTGTGTGTGCGTGTGTGTGCCTGTGTGTGTGTGTGTGTGTGTGTGTGTGTGTGTGTGCCTGTGTGTGTGTGTGTGTGTGTGTGTGCGTGCGTGCGTGCGTGCGTGTGTGTGTGTGTGTGTGTGTGTGTGTGTGTGTGTGTGTGTGTGTGTGTGTGTGTGTGTGTACAGTATAGTGTAGGGGAATAATAAGCTGGTGATTTCCGAAGTAAAATGCTGCTGATTCATGTCAAAGCAAGGTTAAGACATATAGTGAGATGTTTGCAAAACAGATGAATATGTAAATTTGTAGGAGTGTGTTTGCGTGTGTGTGTGTGTGTGTATGTGGGGGTGAGTTAACGGGCTTTTCACCTGAAGTCGTCCCTGGAAACATCTCATGAATATTACATGAGCTACTGGGGCCACAAAGCTTGTCTGTCTCTTCTTGCAATGTGAAAAAAAAAACGATGAACAGTTTCAAATAAACAATCCTGCTTTCTTAACTTGCTTGTTTGAAAAAAATGAATTCACTTAAGAACAGACATGTGTATACATGTGCACACACACCAACACACAAACTAACTTTCAAACTTTTTCACATTTAAATTAATACTTTTATTCAGCAAGGATGCATTACATTAATCAAAACTGACAGTAAAGACATTTACAATGCTACAAAATATTCTGTTTCAAATAAATGCTGTTCTTTTGAACTTTCTTCTCATGATTGAAAATGTTTTACGACAGTTTCGACAAAAATATGAAGGAGGTAAACCAAGGTTAAATGGCCAAACAAACAAACAAACTTAAAGGGATAGTTCACCCAAAAATGTCAATTCTGTCAGTAATTACTCTCCCTCATGTTGTTCCCCGTCAGACTTTCCTTCATATTTTTATTGTTAACGACTTTATTGAACTCTTGATGTTCTTCTGTGTCTCTGAGTGAGTTCACATAGTGTAACAGCGCAGCGCTTCTGGGTTGTACATCAGAACGCCGGCTCACTATTGGCCAGCATCACACGCATCATCACACACATGACCAGCGTCAGCCAATAGTGAGCCTCCGTTCTGATGTACAACCCCGAAGCGCTGCGCTGTTACACTATGTGAACTCACTCAGAGACACACACACACGCACAAAAAGTATTCTCGTCGCTTGATAAACTTAAGGTTGAGCCGCTGTAGTCACTCGGACTATTGTAAACATTGTCTTTACTAACTTTCTGGGCTGGCAAGTTTCAATTACAATAGAAGCCTATGGAGGAGTGAGACAGCGATCAGATTTAATCACTAATATCTTCATTTGTGTTCGAACAAAACTCTTACGGGGTTGAAACAACATGAGGGAGAGTAATTGACCCTTCGCAGGGAGCTTGATTGACAGGTGATCTGACCAATCATACTTCGCCATCCGCCATTTTGTCCAACAAAGCAGTCAGGAGAGTTAGTAGATGAACATGGGAGGATTTGAGCTTGAGAAGCGGAGTGTACTGACGTCTTTCCGCGGTTAAAACAACATTCCTTCTGATGTTCATTCATGTTTATTTGATGCTATAAATGAACTAGAAGGAAGAGATGATCGGTTCACGAGCGGCTTTAACTGATGCTCTACAGCGATCTGACACACACATTAAAGAGACACAAAACGCTATTTATTGTTTACATTTCTTTTAAAAAATGACCAAATTTGAAAGGTGAGACTTTGTTTAATATGTTTAATATCAAAAGTAACCGAAAAGTAAGCTGGTCTGTGTCTGTCAGTGTCTCTCTGCTCCGCGATGTGTTTTTCACTGCGTGAGAACATGGTGTGTGTGTGTGAGAGCGGTGTAGCTTGTCGGACATAGCGACAGTAACTAAGGGGGGCGGGTCTTTGCGGACGTTTTTGCGAATTCCTGACAGAGTTTACATTTTTGGGTGAACTAAACCTTTAAAGGTATCATAAAAGTAGAACATTCGAAGTTTTATCCAATTTGCAATCATGTGACACTTGAGAGCCAATGACGTTTGCCGTTAAACGTCAACAACAGTGATGGAATGAAGAAACAAAGCTCAGACATTTCAAAGCCCTGAGAGTGAGTATATATGAGAAATTGATCATTTGGAGGGTGATTGCTTTAATGGATTGTGTTGAGAGAGAAAAAAATGCATGCACACCAATTATCTCGACTTTGCTTGTTTTGGTCCACGAGACGGTAAAAGTGAGTCATACTTGCAGTCACTAATCACCAAATCTACAATTTACCTCTTTTAAAAACAAAACAAAAGTGCCTATAAAAAGCCAATATAAACGGTGTTTTTAAACAAGCGCTGGTTTCCAGGAGGTTCTGTGTGCGTTATGAAATGCCGCTGCCATTAATTTCACTTTCTGACATTCCTGTATGAGTCACATTTTTTGTCAAAAGCTCATAAGTCAGCAGACGTGGACTTTCTCGTGAACTTTCTTCCATAAATCCGTGCTGTGGCTTGATCCGCGCTGAAAAGCGGCAGGTGTGGCGGTCCAGCGGTCTGATGAACAAACAGAAATGCTCGCGGAGAGTGAAAAGCTTGGCTTTGTCTCGCTGTCTCTCAAACGATAATGGTGAACATCTGCATGTAGGAGTCGATGTGTTCTGATTCAGAGGAAGGTCAGTTCCCTGACAGGAGACAGGTTGTATTTTATCCGAACATGGAGCCAAATCAGATTACAATCATCCAGCTTTTTTATTTTGTTGTGTTTTTTAGAGCATCGACGCTAAAAAAAAAAAAAAAACGGATTGAATATTCAGGCTTTGACTTCTTCACATGTGCATCCGTTGCATCCGTTCTCCTGATTTACAATTCTGTCATAATTTAACATAATCCAACTTGTCATTCCAAACTGCTCTTTTACTTATATTGAAAGCTGATGCATGGCAAGCAGTGAACATTTATACGTGACCCTGGAGCACAAACCCAGTCTGGAGCCGCACGGGTATATCTGTATAACTATACACTGTATGGGTCAAAATTATCCATTTTTCTTTTATGCCAAAAATCATGAGGATATTAAGATCATGTTCCATGAAGATATTTAGTAAATGTCCTACCGTAAATATATAAACATGTATTTTTGTGAGTGAGTGCAGCACAATCGTGAACATAAATGCACAACTTTAAAGCAGATTTTCTCAATGTTTAAATTTTTTTGCATCCTCAGATTCCAGATTTTCAATAGTTGTGTCTCGACCAAATATTGCCCTATCCTAAAAAACCACACATCAATGGAAAGATTATTTATTCAGCTTTCATGTGATGTATACATCTCAATGTCCAAAAATTGGCCCATGTGACTGATTTTGTGGTCCAGGGTCACATAGCAGTCCATATGACGTTAAAGTCTTCTAAAGCCATGCTATGGTTTTGTGTGAGGAAAAGACTGAAATTTAAAGGTGATCTATGCAGGTTTTTTACCTTAACCGAACAGCTTTGAAATCATTGGAATGGTTATATAACTTTTTCGGGTTGAATGGTGGTCGTCTCGCACCCCCCTATCGCCTGTGAGCGGAAAAAACACCCTTGCAACTTTGAGCCGGACACGGCGTCAGGAAGTATCGCGTGATATCAGGTCAAAATATCAAAATTCTGTCATTATTGTGCTCCCTCACGCTGTTCGAACCCGAATGAAGACGACGTTTTAAAGCAGGGTTCCTCAAACTCGGTCCTGGAGGGCCACTGTCCTGCAGAGTTTAGCTCCAACACTGATCAAACACACACCTGAACAAGCTAATCAATGTCTTCAGGATCACTAGAAACTCACAGGTGTGTTTGATCAGGGTTGGAGCTAAACTGTGAAGGACAGTGGCCCTCCAAGACCGAGTTTGAGGAACCCTGTTGTAAAGAATGTCCCGTCTGCTGTGATGACGTTGATCTACAAGCCTCTGGTATCTGAGAGTCGACAATGAGTTTTAAGACAGTGTTGTCAAATATCTATTCCGAAGCTGTAGGGGGAGCTATAGAGAAACCTGCGAGCAAAAAGCGAGAATACAGCGAAGAAATTCCCGAAACTACATAGCCCTGCTTTAAGTTATCTACTGATGATTTCCCCTCAAATGTGAGTTGGGTCTCCCATGCACTTCACGATTTGTATGATGCATATGTGACCCTGGACCACAAAATCAGTCACATGGGTCAATTTTTGGAAATTGGGATTTATATATCATCTGAAAGCTGATTAAATAATCTCTCCATTGATGTGTGGTTTGTTAGGATCGGACAATATTTGGTCGAGACACAACTATTGAAAATCTGGAATCTGAGGATGCAAAAAAATGTAAAGATTGAGAAAATCTCCTTTAAAGTTGTGCATTTATGTTCACGATTGTGCTGCATTCACTCATGATTTTTGGCATAAAAGAAAAATTGATAATTTTGACCCATACAATGTATAGTTGGCTATTGCCACAGATATACCCGTGCGGCTCCAGACTGGGTTTGAGATCCAGGGTCACATATGTAGGTTAAAAATGTGTTTAATTCCGGTTATGAGTTGCCTATGTAGGGTTTTGAGACTTACATTTGTGTCCCACAAAATATCAAAGAGGTTCATAAAGGATGAGTAAATGTTAATTTCTTGGTGAACTATCCCTTTAATAACGCTGTCAGACTCTCTGGAAAGGTTTAAAAAATGGTTGTGAAAAGATTTCGATCCATGTTCATTTCAAATGTCAATTTAAATGTTGAAAGTGTTCATAATGTATGTGAATGACGAGATGTTTAGAGAAGGCGTTGTGTGTGTGTGTGGAACGTCATTCATGTGCTGGATTTATTTCCGGAAATCCATTTTTCATACCGTCCCATCAGCACACCGTATAACACTTTACTCAGCACTCGAAGCCTCGCTCTTCTCTTGAAGTGCCTGCGGGGAGATCTAAAGAAGACTAATGCAACATGACGATCCTCGGAGGACGACGAGGAAACTCGAGCGCTCCGGTCGCCTGTGCGTCGCTTTGATTCCTGATCATGACAAATGCAGTAATTAGCATTCAAGTCCAAGAGGAGCAAGTTGTCTTTATTCCTGCAGGTTTATAGCGGATCCTGCTAAGTACGCCGGGCCTGTCTTCATCCCTGTAGCCGTGCGGAGAAAGAGCGAAGCATGCATGATGCAAAGCCCAAAAACACATCTTCTGCCGGCTCATATCAACAGGGATCTTATTTTAGCCGTTGTTTGAAACATTGAAGCACTGGAGATGATGGATAACATCAGTGGTGCACCTGGATTGCCCAATTACAGGTGTTAATAACAGAGCTGAAGTATGCTTTTAAGCTAGACAAATAGAGTCATTTATGACAGAGACTCTAGAAGGGTCAGTTCACATGTGGAGCAGCGGCTGTGAGCTTGAAGAGGGTCACTCCTATTATTCCGTGGTCAAGTATCACCATTACTGTTGCTCACATACTTTGGGATTTGAACAAGCCTATAGTCCTAAGGATTGCATTTAGACCTGTGACTTGTGCTCAAATGTGTATTTCTATGAACGGGAATGATATCTCATAGAGCTGGTAATGTAGTCTTTCTCGTTATGTCTTTTCCACAACTGCTAGCCGACGAATCATACCATATACTGTCAAACTTGTAACATGAAAGATTATATAAAAAATTCACAGACAACATATGTTCACATTCATGGCACAATTCAAAATAATTATTTTCTCCCATTCACTTGCATTGACGGTTTTTCAACTTTGAGGTCCAGCGGGGTTTTACGGAGGGGGCGGGACTTACCAGCTCTATATCGTGTTGTTGTCGTTGAGGAGGAGAGGTGTGTCTTTACTTTTCTAACCAATCACACACACTATTTTCCAGTGAAAAACGCCCTGGCAACTGATTGGAGGTCGATTAGGGATCTGGATGATTTTTTTATTGATATTTAGGATGTCTCAGTTTATCAGGAACTTTCCCAGTTTCTCAAGGTCTGTTCCAATTTCATGCATTGTTTTATTTTGCTCCGTTTTCATGCATTGTTTCCATTCTGGAATTTTGGAATTAATCTTGACTGATTCATTTCTAAATTCTGAAACTTTCCCAAATTTACAAGATTTTTCCGATTTCATGCACTGTCATTAATTCAGAATGGAACAATGCATGAAAACCCTTAAAAAATCAAATGAAAAGTAAATAAATAAATAGAAACAACCATTCAAAGAATATATACGAAACTTCAAGAATATATACTGCCAACCATCTTCTGTATAAATATTCTAGATTAAAAAAAATAGCGACAACCTGGCAACCACTCTGAACTTCTAGAAAAGATTCTAGATTAATTAGCAATGTTGGTGCCGTTTGCTGCTAATTGTATTAAAGCTACAATATGTACGATTTTTCTAATAAAATATCCAGAAATCACTTGCACAGTGTGATATATTTCCTGCAGTTGTGTACTTACAATATCCCAAAAGTTCCCAAAGATTTTTAATTTCAGAGAAATTCAATTTTAAATAATGGCTCGTTCCTGTTCACTCGTCGTCTGTCACTGACGTAATATACGCGTTATCCCTGTTTCCGCTCGTACTGCCATAGTAACCATGGCGACAGACGTGGACAACTGCGTTACGTCTAGCGGCGCACTCACGCTGTTGTTGTTTCGTTCAAACATTATGGATCATGGCAAGCAGACTTTGGGACAAAAGGAGAAATAAAACGAGGATCAATATCAGCGTGGCGTTTTCGAGACGCCGAGAGCTAGCGTCCGCGACTAACTTCCACTCGACAGAGACGCCGCTCGTACATGTACTTTATTAGACAGGTGAGCAAATGTACATAAAACTAATCAATGTTATATAGCTCAACATGATGAAAAATGTTAGAATATGATCAGTATGTTATTCTAATGTTGATCTAGCTTACTGCTAGTCTCATACAGACAAACTAACACACAGAATAACATTATAACTTTAGTGTGATAGTGTAGAGCGAGTGAACAGCGCTGTTACCTCACAAGCTTCATTCGTCTAATAAACTGTCCTGTGTGAGTGTTATTCAGCACTTGCGGGTACGTTAGTTGATATCGTGTGGCGCTGATATCTGTCTCTCATTAGCACTCGCGTCTGCTTCACACCACAGTCATGATAAAAACATCAATGTATTCACTCATCCATAAACATTATTAGATCATCCGCTTGATGACAAGTTCCATAATTCTGCTTATCACTGCGTCATCAACTTACGCCTTTGTTATTGTAAGAGGTTAGCGCCCCCTAGCGGTGAAAACAATTACATATTGTTGCTTTAATGTCCATTTGCACATACCTATTTTAATATTCTTTCTAGTCTGGATGCATTATGCACGATCACTGATATACAGCGCACCCTTAAGAGTTATACGGCGCAGATAATGGGTTTGAATACTATAAAATCTGTCCTAAAGTTAAGAGTAACTCAGCGAGGGTTTACCGCCAGCACTGAAGCTGTGACAGAAATGATACCGTGTTGTGTTTAGCTATGGTTATCCTCCAGAGTTCTCACTGGCAGCTTTCAGTGTCATTACATTACACGGGGAAGGTCATCAAAAATGCATTTGCTAAATAACCCAAACTCAGAGCCCTGGAAGAGCGAGTGTAGTTCACTCCAAATGATCTCGTTCCAAACCCGTAGAACTTACTTTCTTTTGTGTTTCACTGTAAAAGCATGAAATAATACGCAGTTGAGAGTGAGCTGTTTCTTTAAGGCCTTCAGTGGGGGAACAAACTTAATGTTTTCCATTAAAACTTTATAATGTTTGCCTTAAGGGTGGATTTAGGAATATGGAGAGTGGCGGAAAAAACATAAAATCGATCGTTAGTTGGACATCTCTCGGGTCTAGGAAAGAAAAGCCCAAATGGCTTCAGATGTTTCCAAGTTCACTCCCATAGGAGATAAAGTGTGTTTTTACAGGCGTGATGTGAGTGATTCACACTGTCTGCATGTTACAGGGCAACTGTTGCTAGGGCTTTATTCATGACGGCAACAGCGTTTTCGGTTCACAGGACTGCAGTTTCCAAGCAAGGACCTATTTTGGGAAATGACAAATGCATGCATGATTAGATTGGCAATTTATCACGTATAGGATTACATGCATGACATCTCACTGAAGGCAGTCCTGTGCGCTGCTTCTGACATCCTCAGCACATCATCCTTGCATTTCTGATTGAAAGAGGACGTTCAGAGAGAAAAAAGCAGAATAGATCTTGATTTTAGACATCAGGATCGACTGGAGGGGGAAAAGGTTATTATGTTCCAGAATGCAGTCGAGAAGTTGGTCGGGAGAAGTTAGGAAAAGTAAGATTGCTTGGTGACATAAGCAAAAAAGGGATGAATTATTACATGTGCAACTCGAAAAATTGGTGCAAAAGTTAATTTATTTCAGTAATTCAACTTAAAAGGTGAAACTAATATATTATAGACTCATTACATGCAAAGTGAGATATTTCAAGCCTTTATTTGTTATAATTTTGATGATTATGGCTTATTGTGAAAAGTTTTTCATAAGCTGTAAGCATCATCAGAATTATAACATAAAGGCTTGAAATATCTCACTTTGCATGTAATGAGTCTATATAATATATTAGTTTCACCTTTTAAGTTCAATTACTGAAATAAATGAACTTTTGCACTATATTCACATTTTTCCAGTTTCACCTGTACTGTATGTACATCATTGCATTTTTGATAAAGACTTAAAACAACTTTTTTTATTCGGAGTAACACACACAGAATTGTTTAACAAGAACATATAATTATTTGCACGTTTATTATTACATATTTAGGGTGACCAGATGTCTCAGTTTATCGGGAACTTTCCCAGTTTGTTCTGATTTCATGCACGGTTCCATTTTGGAATTAATCAGTCAATATTAATTCCCAAAATTCCAGAATGGAACAATGCATGAAATCAGAACAGGATGGAACACAGGGATTTCATTCAGCAAATTGAATTCATCTTTAAGTCATTTCATTCACTTGAGCATGAGATAAAATATCATTTTTTCAATGGCTAATTCCTCAGAACACATCCACAAACGCAATCTTTGATAATATTATGAATTAGGAAGCCATTATAATGCAGCCAAAGATTAATTATGACCAACGCAATGAACAAACTGTTCATTAACGACTCATCGCAGAGATGCATGAAAACTGTGTGTGTATGCATTCATATGCAATATTCTGTTTTGGGCCTAACTGTAAATTTACACGTATAAAGTCTAGAGTAAAAAATGTTTGTTGTTATTTATTTTGTTATTTGAAGTCCAAATAAACTGAATAAAACAGAAGAGTCACCGGAAGCAGCCTCGTTTTGTTTTATTTATACACTTATTATAGTTTTTAATCATATATTTTTTATAATTTTAATAGCTATTTTAATTTTATCTAAAGTTTTCGTCATTTTGTTATGTGCTTTTGTAATTATTACTATTATTATATTTATTTTTATTTCCAGTTATTAATTTTAGTGCTTCAACTCATTTCAGTTAGTTGCCAAGGCAACATTTAAAAAAATATTTTTATGTGACCCTGGACCACAAAACCAGTCAAATGGGTAAAAAAATTATTAAATTGAGATTTACATATGAAAGCTGAATAAATAATCTTTCCATTGATGTGTGGTTTGTTAGGATAGGACAATATTTGGTCGAGACACAACTATTGAAAATCTGGAATCTGAGGAAGCAAAAAAATGTAAACATTGAGAAAATCTCCTTTAAAGTTGTGCATTTATGTTCACGATTGTGCTGCATTCACTCACAAAAATACATGTTTTATATATTTACGGTAGGAGATTTACTAAATATCTTCATGGAACATGATCTTAATATCCTCATGATTTTTGGCATAAAAGAAAAATGGATAATTTTGACCCATACAGTGTATAGTTGGCTATTGCCACAGATATACCCGTGCGGCTCCAGACTGTGTGTGTGATCCAGGGTCACACATACGTTTTAAATACCAGGAAGAAACTAAAAATTACATATATATGGAAACCATTTTTCTCTCATTTCGATGAAATAAATCCATCTAACTGTTCCTCCCATCATCACTATTGAGACTTCAGAGATCTACAGGTTTATCTGTGATCTCTCCGTCGGACACACTCACCTGTTCTCTCAGTGAAAGCGGATGAAACGGTGACAGTAATATATGCAGCCGGAGAGTTATCATCTTAATAGGACTGTCAGAACGGTGTCGTCTCAGGGCCGCCGCTGACAGGAGATGCATATCGTGCCAGAAAACAACTCGCATGTCCACAATGTCACCTTGTTGTTTCAATGTCCAAACCTTCACAGGAACAATAAATTAGCTCCTCGAATATTGCTGGATCTTCAGACACGGGACAAAACATGTCCCACAATTCCATCTGTCGTTAGCTTAGAAAATAGCAGCATTTATACTCTAAAAACATAATCAGAGATGATCACTAGAAGACCAGCTTGAAAAAGCTTTCATTTTTATACAAGTGAAAATTAAAAATTCTAATATGGTGCAAAAGTTCATTTATTTCAGTAATTCAACTTAAAAGGTGAAACTAATATATTATATAGACTCATTACATGCAAAGTGAGATATTTCACGCCTTTATTTGTTATAATTTTGATGATTATGGCGTACAGCTTATGAAAACCTCTTCACAATATTCTAATTTTGGGGTTTTCATATAAGCTGTAAGCCATAATCATCAAAATTATAACAAATAAAGGCTTGAAATATCTAGTCTATATGCCTATAATATATTAGTTGCACCTTTTAAGTTGAATTACTGAAATAAATGAACTTTTGCACCATATTCTCGTTACACTCACCTGTCCTTGTTCATATTGTTTGGGATTTTTGAGATAATTTTCCTCATTTTAAGTAGTTTCAATTATACAACACCTAAAATGGCTCCCAAATGTATGTGATGTCAAGTATGATATTCTTAGATGGAGGTGATGGTCATCCAGTTCATTAATTTATTCATTGAAGTAAATGCTACATTTATCAGATGTTTATTATTAAATAGCCTAGTTGACATGAAATTGTGATAAAATCAAGAACCATGATGTTGCACAGCAGGTGAATGCCTGCAAACACACTAATCCACATTAATTGCGATGCTATTAAACTTTTATTTGTTTAATTTTCATTCTGTTTTGTGCAGTGTTTTCTGAATCAGTGATTGGCTACTTGTCAGAATGTGCGGATCGACGAAGATGAATTGGGCCATGTCCAATTTGCATGCATATTGATTTTGATTCACACAAACCACAATGGCCTCTGGGTAATTTGCATCACCTGGACACCAAATTGCCCTGATTCAATCTGACTGGGAGGGCAGTGGAGCGCTTTGGAAAAGCCCAGAGAGACTCACATCGGAAAACTTTTAAAGCAGTGTTTAATTTAAACACTGAAAGTTTAAAGTTTTAAAAACATCTTCCACATCGCGCACATCTGGAGAAGAGTCCTGCTGCCCTCTGCTGGATAGGAGGAGCACGTGCAGGTAAGGAAAAAGCTTTTAACACCGAAAAACAAATGAAGTTTTTCTTGAAAAGTGTGTCACAATGTGGTCAGTAAACAATCTGCACACACACAGCTATTACTGTCCACGTTAAAGGAGTTGGCTATGTTGAATCGGAGGCAGATAAACACGTGATTTTCTTTGAAGGCGCACTTAAAAAGCAGGCCTTCCTGATATACAAGTGCCTAGTATACTTATACATACAACTTGTTTAATGATTATCAAGCAGTAGATAAACAGATTTATATTCAGAAAATATGAATGGAAAAAAAACCCCACAATAACAGTGACTTAAAAAATGTGTATATATAAAATAAGAGATCATGTGACGCTACCTTAATTACAGCAAATCCTGCAGAAACTCAACATTTGGACTGTTTATTGGAGACTTTCAGGGTTTAATCTCACGTTTTGGCCAGACATCAATTATCTAGACATCATATTTGATTCGCAAATTTTAAAAGCTTCTAATCAACATATTAAAAACTGGAAAAGCTCTAGTGTAGGCCTACACACTCTGCAGATACATTAATACTTGGATAGTTATGAAAATAAATAAAAGCTAATTTAGTGCCATTGCAAAGGTCATGATACTAGCTAGCTATACTTCAAGGTGAACACTTACTGGAGCAATTTTTTTGAGAAAAATCATGTTATTTTTTTACAGTCTATGGTTAAAATGTGAGTATCAAATATGATCCATCAGGCTTTTGAGGAACATTTATTTGTTCATCTCTCAATCATCATTGTATTGCATTATGTTTTGAACATTATGTATTAATTTTCTGGGCATATATACGGCTGAACTAGTGCATCCCAAATTTTTCAACATTAACATTTTAATATAACATTATTGTCATTATGGCCTTTAGAAAGATTTGTTTTCTGAGGAGGTGGGATCGTGCACTATAGGCCCCTGTGGCGCGGCCTAAACTTTTATCCTTAATTGCAAAAAAAAATCCTTACTTTACTTTTATACTTTAAGCAGTTTTGAAACCAGTACTTTTATTCTTTTGAGTAAAAAGCTTGAATTGATACTTCAACTTCTACAGAAGTCTTTTTAAACCCTATAGTATCTATACTTCTACCTGAGTAATGAATGTGAATACTTTTGACACCTCTGATCAAAGCATATTATTAGGAGATATAGAGTGGCAGCCGACAATGCATTTTATTTGTCTCTGTTATTAAGATTTACATTACAAGAATCAGAATTTCATCTTACTTTTTGGCCATATAAATATCAACATATTTGCAGAGCCGGACAGTAACGGAGTACATTTACTTGAGTACAGTACTTAAGTACAATTTTGAGGGATCGGTACTTTACTCGAGTATCATTTTTGGGGAGTACTCATGACTTTACTCAAGTACATTTGAGAGGCAAATATTGTACTCTTTACTCCACTACATTTCTATCCATAACCGTGAGTACTGAGTACCCGTTACTTCTACAAAAAAAAAAAAAAAAAAATCTCGGAAACCCTCAATTTGTTGTTTCCCTCTCAAACGTGACTGGATTGTGCAGGCGCCACTGATTGGGACAGCCTATCAGCTTTCAGAGCTGTGTCAGAACATTGCTATATTGCCTTCTTTGCTGGTTTAGGTTTATTGATTTGATTGATGAAAAAACAGAGAAACTCACATGTACACACAATTGTTAGTTCAAATGTGGGTGCAAAAATCCATTAAAACTCTAGCAGAGGTTTGTCAGAGATCGTTGCTATTGTGCTATTGCCTTGTGGGCAAGTGCGAAATGTTAAATAAAGCAACGTGGTAAAAAGATGAAAATTACTTGATTTTACTTTCAATTCCTTTTACATTCTCCAAGGTATTCACATTAACATTTTTCATAACTCCATGTAGGACGTTTCTGTACATAAATGTAAGCACTGTGGCAGTAGTAATGCAATATTTAGAAAATGTACTCTTGTACTCTTGATACTCAAGTACTTTTAAAAACAAGTACTTCAGTACTTTTACTTGAGTAGACATCTGACTGTAGTACTTTTACTTGTACTTGAGTAAAATTTAGCTAGGGGTATCTGTACTTTTACTCAAGTAATGAAGCTGTGTACTCTGTCCGCCTCTGCATATTTGTAGCGCATTATAAAGCGCTTTGGGTGTGTACAGTAGTATATATGAAAGCGTTATATAAATGCCTCATTGTATTCAAACATTGCAATAATTCGCATATTTTTAAAATTGCTCCTCACTAGGAGTCATAAAAGCCTGATGAATCAATGATAGCCTATAAAACATGTATACTAACTTTTTTTTTTATGTCTTTTTTTTTTTTTGTCTAAAGGTTCAATAAAATATTCCTATATATATTATTATTATGTTTTCATATGTCAGGCTTTACAGGATTAAAACACTTAAAATGTGACATTTCTCCATTTTTGCACCCCTAGCAGGATTCAGAATTACTGAATACCACAGAAATTGTGAAGAAACATACATTGGAAAAGCTGATGGTGGATATTTCATCACAATACTCATAGCTCAACTAAAGATACTTTGAGGGAACTTCATGTAGGGGAGACCAGCAGTTGTAACACTTTTAGCAATTTTTAGCAATACATCAAAAACCATTTATACTGGAATAACCAATTTATTATATTATAAAATTCAATCTGTCAACTGCTGAAACAATATATTTAAGTGGTTTTATGAAATATGTACAGGTTGCAAAATTGATTTTAATACAGTCTCTCCACTGTTACAACCGTCCCAGTGTACAGGTATTCATAAAATTGGTGTACATATTCCAGGTGGGCCGGGGGGATTTGAGAGGGGGTGGTGTGGTCTCGCATGCCTATTGATATAGTTTTAATAAAATAAATTTAAGGCAATTTTTTGGGTTGTTTCTTTGTGTTTTCTTCATTTTATTTAATATTTAACATTAATAACATTAATATTTAATTGTTAATATTTTTATATGTTTAATTATTAACATATTTTTTACATTCTCTCTTTTTACATTTATAATATATTTTTTTTACCCATTAACAAGATCGTGTTAAGTAACTTTAGATTTGATAAAAAGGTGCAGCTCTTTTAAAATAACTATTTACATCACTACTATACCATTTACAACATCAGCTTTTTGTTTAGCTCTTACAAACTAAAAATGGTAATTTTATCTGAAATGCTTTTTTTCTTAAGAATTATTCTCACGTCTGTTAATATATAACATTACAGATTTTTGGCCAGTTATTTTTTACATTTTTGTTTTTACATTCTTAAGTTTTTTTTTTTACCTCACAACAGATCTTGTATCAGTTTAGTAACTTTAGATTTGAGGAAAACAGGGCAGGTCTTGAAAAATATCTCCTTATATCACTATTTGCAGCATTAGCTTTCTACTCATTTTAGAGAATTCTGTTACAAACTCATCCATGTTCAGTTCATGTGTTATTGCTTTTTCATGAGCCACTGGCTCCAAGGTGTTACTGTCCCTGGTCTCCCAAACTGGATAATTTTACCTCAAAAAAAAAATTCTAGCATTAAATCCCTGTTCCCGCATACAGCCTTTATATCCCATTTGCAAGTATGAATCAAACACTTACAGAACTGGAGCATTCACAGCATGTATGTATACATGTCACCCCCTTTATTGGAAATGTACTAGTACCTGGACATTAAAAACCGATCAGTCTCTCAGTGTTAATGTTGAATTACTGAACGTCTGCCCGTTAGTTTGCAGTGTGGTACTTCAGGAGTGTTAGGAAGTCCTCTGTAGTCCATGATGAACTCGTTTTGGAAACGACAGGCAGACACAATTTTATAACTAGAAAAAAAAAAAAAAAACGCAAAATTGTGCAATTCAATAGGTTCTTAGAAATAAAAACATTGAGCATTTCGAGAGAAGGTATACAAGACAGACCACTGACTAAATGTCAAGTTCATTTGTTAATAACACTACATACATTTAAAAAGACCACCATTTTAAACATGATTCTCTGTGAAAAGAAACCGGAAGTAGGATTTATGGGAGGCTGTAGGTACAGTGTGCAAATTACTGTCCAAATCTAAATCATGTGTAATGAAACATTTAAAGAAAGTCATGTTTTGAAACAAAGGCCCTCAGAGTCTTTTATGTCTTGTTCGACGGCACATATCATTTACATTTGCATTTAGTCCTCAGAGTACATGTGCGACATTTTGTTGTTGTTGTTGCTGCTCATGACTACCTGTAAGATTACAATAAAAAACTGCAGGGAAATGCTCAAAACACTTTTTTGTGTGTGTTTTTAGTTGATCATTGTCAGGCCCACATGGAATTCGCACAGAATTAAATTGCACACATAATTTTACACCAAGTCTTTCCCTGCGATTCATGTTTTCAGTGTTATACAGTAGAGGGCGCTGTTGTGCATCTTCTGAAAGAGTGCAGAATCTCCTGATCAAAACACAGGCGAAGAAGCAGCAGCAGAAACGATGGGAAGTTCGGATCATTTAAATGACTCATCAAAACGAACGAATCTTTTTATCAGAGTCATTAAGTTCATTTAAGGGGCTTTAAATTTAGTACTTTCCCCGCCCGAACACATCCACCTACGCAATCTTGATCATATTCTGAATTAATAAATGCATTATAATGCAGTCAAAAATAATTTACAGGAAACAAATAATTACTTTACCTTCCGAGTCTTTCTTTCATTTGTCACGTGACTGAACGGATCGTTCATGAACGACTCAGTCGATCATAAAACAGCATATAAATCAAAACAGCCAAACGTTACTGAATGAAATGTCGACCCATGAAGAGAAAACGACTGAAACTTTAGGGTGTTGATGGACTTGATCTACTACATCTGTGTTTTGATCATCGCTCCTTTAAATCCCATCTGGACGAAGTCCGACAAAAACACGATTTTTGTTAAAAATTATGCTTTTTTTATGAAACATACCCACATTCAAGTGTTAATAAAAAATAAAATAAAATAAAAACAATGCATTAAGTTAGAATAAAAGCAGAGGCTGTTCTTTCTTTTGTTATATTGTATGTTGTTCAGATATTCATACAACTAAATATTCCCGGGGACCATGAAAGATAAAAAATGCTGGCGAGGAAAGAGTTAATTCCC
The DNA here is from genome assembly GCF_949152265.1 of Phoxinus phoxinus. Classification (NCBI taxonomy): domain Eukaryota; kingdom Metazoa; phylum Chordata; class Actinopteri; order Cypriniformes; family Leuciscidae; genus Phoxinus; species Phoxinus phoxinus. Next base: position 34,832,983 of record NC_136885.1, read on the forward strand.
CCATTAAATACTTTGGTTAGTTTATCATGTCGTCCATTTAACACGTTCAAATCCTCTCAACTCAATAGATTCTGCTCAGAAAATGCACAGATTCCACATGGGCCTGACATTACGGTTATTAAGCATAACAGAGAGATGAGAATACAGTCCCGATTAATAACAATAATCATAATCTATACAGCAGGCTGAACATGTTTTACTGACTGCCTTCCTTGATTTGTTCTTCATCCCATAAAGACGATCTCAATTCAGCAACTCGTTGGTGAGATCCCCCATTATTCTCGTTCGAGGCACACACAGATGCATTGAGGAATGCTTAACTAGAACAAGCAACTGCATCCAAACTAAAAACCCACAACCAACTTAAGACCGGCTGCTGATGGAGGATCTAGTTTTTCACGAGCAGTTTTAAAACTCTCTTAATCCGATTCAACGTTGAGTCATAAGCAGGCCCACACACAATCTGCATGATGATATCCACTGAATTGTAATGCATTCATGGGGTTTATTAAATATGCTGGCTAATTTGATTACGCTTACAGATAACAATAGCTTCATTTAACAAGTTTAAATCCGTTTACATCTGCAGATTGTTCCTGGGCCTGATCAGTTTCATATACTAAACGCATACAAACACTCAATATCTCTCGCTCGCGTGCGCAACCGTGTTTGTTCTCCTGCTGACTTTTAAGTTAAAATGTGTATTTTAGCTTTTTGTAGTGATACATGCATCCAAGTAGACTGCAGATTTACATATATTTTCTTAAAAATAAAAAGTAAAAAAAAGTATTAGAAACCCAGCTATACAGAGTCTTTAGCTAATGCACGGAGCGAGGTTTGGAAGGAGGAGCCCCGTGTCCAGATGTGATGCGGTTGGTTAGGAGGTGAGGAGCGCCGGCGTTTAGGTGCTACAGCAGGGGCCTTTCGTGGGCTGTGCCGTTTCTGTTAGATCCACACCTCTGTTGCGGCCCGTGTTGGCACCTGCAGGCTGGGGCTCGTTCTTGGGCAGTTTCTTTGCTAAGGTGCAAAGACAGAAAATGGAAATATTATGGAAATGCATAACAAAAAGTCTAAAATAAGACTTTTTTTCCTCAGTACAAATTTTAGGGTAGGCCCTGCAGGGCTCATGCTAGTCTCAGGCCCCATCCACACTACTGCGTTTTCATTTAGAAACGGAGACCTTTTGCTACGTTTGCACCTCCCGTCCAGACTACAACGGCAAAAACTAAGACATAAAACTAGGGGTGGGAATCTTTTACCATCTCACGATTCAATTCGATTACGATTCTTGAGGCCACGATTCGATTCAAAATCGATTTTCGATTCAAAAAGATTTTCGATTAAAAAAGATTCGATTTTATCCATAATGATTTTTAATCGGGTTTCTGATCATGATCTACTCTCATCTGCTTTGCTATACAGAATGACAAACGGAGACATTAAAGTGTCTTTTTCACATTTATTAAGTTCAATTCTCAAGGAAGTGCCTTTTATAAAAAAAACATTGTCTGGTTCTCAATTGCTACTCATTAGTAGCTAGCTATAAAATAAGTTGGAACAAAAATAAAGTGCTTCTTCATAATACAATATGGTTGAAAATAGATGCATTTCCCAGGAAAGTTGCAGTTTACCACAAATATCATGTAGAACACAACCGGTGAAGACAAAAAAACATCTATATTTCACAGTCAGACTCAGTAACTTAAAGAATAACAAATAACAAATAAAGTGCTTCTTTCAAAATGAAAAATAGTACCCCTAAGCTACCTGGCGATGAAGCAGCGATAGACCGAGTTTTTTTTTTTTTTTTGGGTGAGTGCGCGCGCGCGGCCGGGGCTCTCTCTCTCTCTGCTCGTTCTTATGCCCTGTCAAGCGCGCCCTGTTAAACTGACAGGACTTAAAAACACATGCAAATGATACACTTTCACTCTATGATGGTTAAACTGTGTAATTAATTATTTTTCTCGGAACTAATGTTTTGGTAGGAACGAAAGATCTCCCCTCTCATCCATATTTGCTTCCTCTTTGTTTTAGTAATTTGCCGCTCACGTTCAAAAACCGGCTGCGTTGTGACGTCCCGTATAGGCTAGTTACAAAAATGGAGGCGAACAGCCAGCTGATTTTATTTATTTATTAAATCGATTCTTGGACATTTCAGATCGATTCTGAATCGTTGCAAATGAGAATCTAGATTCTTCTGTGAATCTATTTTTTTGCACACCCCTACCTAAAACGGAGAAGTTTAGAAACGCTGCCGACCCCGTTTTGCGTTTTGAATCTCCGGAGGGCGTTTTAGTGAAGACGGTCTAAACGGAGGACTTTAGAAACGAAGACGCAGAGGCTCACGCTCGGCTCTATGATTGGGTGTCATCAGTCATGGCGTATCCTTTCCTGATTCGTCAGACACCCATCACATGACCCGTCCCCGGGAAGAAAACCTACAAAAACAGCCTGGACTACGTAACGTTAGTGACTGCAACATGGATAACGAATTACAAGCGTTGCTGACGTTGATGTGTTTGCTAGCAGCTGTTGTGTAAGTAAATAATGCATTTTACAATCTTATCACTGCCTAAATGCGCCTGTTTACAGCACGCTCATGCCCAGTGTTGGTGAATGGTCACGTGATCCACGTTTTCAGTCGTTTTAATGTGAACGGAGATTAATTCTAATACGCAGCTAAACGCTGGTGTGGACGGAGATCGTATTCGTTTTAATTCTCCGTTTCTAAAGTAAAACGCAGTAGTGTGGATGAGGCCTCAGCCTGTTGTCTGAACGCCTGATGCACAAAGCTAAGTTTATACTCTCCGCGTCCGCACGAGTGCGAAGGTGCGCAAGGGCCCATTTCATGTGGCGGTGTGCACGGCTTTTTTTGTAACCGCGTGTGGCTCCGCATCCGAATATGCAAGACTTCGAGCTGAATCTGTACATCTCACCGCACCGGCACCCAGTTTGTGCGTCTAAATTAGCTGCTTACATGTACAAAATGAAGGCCCATGTTTTATAAAAAAAATATGTAAGATATCGTTAATTTAGTTGTATAGGCTACGTCAAGTCATCTTCATTGGTACTATACGGTTATCCGGACCACACGTGTGTCTTTTAGTCCCGTATAGTCATCCCTGATTGGTCTTAACCCCAGTGACGGGTAGGTTTAGGGGCGGGGTCAGGGGTAGGCCATCGTGTGGTCCAGATAACTGTATAGTACCTCTGCATTTATATAGCGCTTTTAACAATGTAGATTGTTTCAAAGCGGCTTTACAGTAATAAACAGATAATTTAAGGTAACTGAGATTGGTTTGGCTTTATAGCGGTTCTTTAATAAAGATATTTTCCAGCTAAAGTTAGTTTTGATTGATTAACTTTCATCGCAAGGATCATTAGTTATTAAATTAAGACCGCTAAGATGACACCGTTCTCTCTACAGACGTTAAACGATAGTGCTCAGGTGCGCATTAATATCTATTTTATTTTGTTCTAATGTCACAAGTAATAATCTCAAGGTTTACTGCTTTACACGATTCTTTTGTAGTGTGGTTTTGGTGAAGAAGTGTACTAAAATAAACATACATGTGTGTACCTTACTACTTCTCACTGCTGATTCCAAATGGTTTAGAGGACAATTACTCGTAGTCGCCCCCTGTAATTTCAAAGAATAGTACAACGGCGAGAGCCAAGGCTTCAGGAACACAAAATGGGAAACACTTCGGGAGTTTCAAAGTCGTCATCTGATTGGTTGGATTCTACAAGTTTTCCTGGAGACTCGTGTCGCGTTCTCTTTAATGGTCTGGAAACAAAGCCGTCGTGAGGCCAAACCCCCTCATGGAAGAGGAAAGCTGTCATGTTTACAAGTGCGCCCACCAGGATCAACTAAACACTCGATTTTTAAAAGTATGTGAAGTTTGCGGCGCTATTGTTGCAGTAAACTTGAACAACATTTTTTTAAATGAATCATTTATTAGATGCACGCCGGTTTGTTATCTTATGCACATCGATTTTACATGTTCACACCCCTAAATATGAGGCTCATGTTGACATTTTTGTACCTCTAACTTTTAATGGCACAGTTAAAAATGTAGTCTGTAACATTATTAATGTTCCACATACAGCAGACTTTCACAATCAAACATTGAAAACTAAACAACAATGTTATAATGGAAATAAATAATATTTCATAGATATCAGAACTCATAGTTAAACTACCAGTCAAAAGTTTGGGGTCAGTATTTTTTTTGCACTTTTAATAGTTTTATTCAGCAAGTACATGCGTATTAAACAGATCAAAAGTGAAAGTAAACACATTTATAATGTTACAAAAGATTATATTTCAAATAAATGCTGTTCTTTTGAACTTTCTATTCATCAAAAAATACTGAGAAAATTTTCCACAAAAATATGAAGCAGCAGCACAACTGTTTTCAGCATTGATAATAATAATAAATGTTTCTTGAGCATCAAATCATCATATTATACTGATTTCTGAAGGATCATGTGACACTGAAGCCTGGAGTAATTCAGCTTTGATCACAGGAATAAATTACACTTTACTATATATTCACATGGAAAACAGTTATTTTAAACTACAATAATATTTCACTGTTTTTACTGTATTTTTGATCAAATAAATGCAGCCTTGGTGAGCAGAAACATGAAAATCTTACCGACCCCAAACTTTTGAACAGCTACACGTATTAGACAAAAAAGTAGTAGTTGATAACTTACCAATGGCCATGAAAATCTCATTCACGTTCATTGAAGTCTTTGCCGATGTTTCCATAAAGAGCAAACTGTTGTCCTCTGCATATGACTGTGCATCCTGTGAAGAAGAAGAAGAAGAAGAAGAAAAGTCATGGTTTCAGGCTCTAAACGGACAGTTGTACGCGTCTGGAAGTCTGCACGGCATGTTTGTTTGTTTATCAACAGTTCCAGATCTCATTTGTAAAGCCAACAGGAAGCGTCTGCTCCTCTGTGGCTGTTCAAACATCACAAACCTGAAAGTCCAACGCTCTCTTGTTGGCAAGGTCTGCCTTGTTTCCAGCCAAAGCTATTACAATATTTGGACTGGCTTGTCTTTGAAGCTCTTTCACCCAGTTTTTCGCACGTGTAAATGATTCCTGAAAAAAATAAACATGCATTTCTGTGAAGCATTTTTTGGATTCAGAGCTCTCTCATTTGTGCATCAAGTCATATTAATTTTTTTTTTTTCATATTTAATTTCTTCCCTGACTGGTTCACTTATTATGCAAGTGATAATTTAGTTTTTCATAACGATTTTCCATCCTCTCGCTGACCTGTAGCGTTAAATGGGATGTTGTTTGTATCCATGTAAACACTCTTTCTGCATGTGAAATGAGTAACTGCATTCACATGCTGGCTTTTGGCAGCTTGGTTTCAATAAATGCTCTTTTTGGACATGGGAGGAAGTGTTGAGATCTAGTACGATCTCAAGAGGCCCTTGTTTAAACTGCAGAGTAAACCGAGGATGTTAGGACTCACCTCGTTCGTAATGTCATACACCACTATGGCCGCCTGTGCTCCTCTGTAATACATCGGGGCCAGACTGTGGTAGCGCTCCTGGCCAGCTGTATCCCAGATCTCAAACTTCACTGTTGTGTCATCCAAACATACCGTCTGAGTCAAGAAGGCAGCTAGTGGAGAGAGGACAGAGACGTGTCAGATAGATCGATAGATTTTTATTTGTCCTCGAGAGGAAATTTGTTTCCACCATAGATGCGTACATAATACAAACACACATAGCATATTAAGAACATGACTATATAAACATATACAAAAAAACAAGAGAGCATACCTGACGTATCAATGGCCGATTTCCTATGTATTTAGAGCTCGAAGGAACAAAACTCGTACTAAACTTGGCCTTTCTACACATCGGCAACCTATACCTACGGCCAGAAGGCAGAAGGATAAAATACTTGTAAAGTGTGTGTTCTGAGTCTTTTAAGATGTTTTGTGCCTTTCGCAACGTAAATGTCGAGACACTATCCGATAAATTGGGGGTAGGGATACCAATAATTTTACTTGCTAAATGAGTTGTCTTTAAGAATTTGTTCTTGTTGGTAACTAAGCATATGAAAAAAAACAAATGGCACCATAAGTAAGGACTGGCTCAATAATACTGCGATACAGAAGACGACGTGGCTGAACAGACAAATGCCTAAATTTACGAATAGCTATCAGTCTTTGTTGACAGCGTTTGTAAACCCCTAAAGTGTGCTGGTTGAAATCGAGGTTTTGATCCAAAATAATGCCAAGATATGAAATGCTCTACTCTCTCAACTATCTCTCCATCTTGCCATCTAGTGACTGATTGTAATTAGGGCTGGGTGGCATTTTGCTATACCATGGGTGTGTGTGTGTATACCGTAATATAAGATTTTAATCATACTGCACATCCGTAAGTGCATTAACATTAGTGTTAACTTTGTTGACGAAATCTATGAAGAAAAATGTTTGTTGACAACCTTTTTCTCTGACTAAAATGAGACCATACCGGTGAAACTCGGAACATTTTAATATGGTGCAAAAGTTCATTTATTTCAGTAATTCAACTTAAAAGGTGAAACTAATATATTATATAGACTCATTACATGCAAAGTGAGATATTTCAAGCCTTTATTTGTTATAATTTTGATATGATTATGGCTTACAGCTTATGAAAACCTTTTCACAATATTCTATTCTTTCATAAGCTGTAAGCCATAATCATCAAAATTATAACAAATAAAGGCTTGAAATATCTCACTTTGCATGTAATGAGTCTATATAATATATTAGTTATTAATAGTTTCACCTTTTAAGTTGAACTTTTGCACCAGTTTCACCTGCAGGGAGGAGATCAAATATTGGACTGTTTTTGACAAGTCTCAACAAGCTTTCATGCTTGCGGTTGCCAGATGTCAAGATTTTAAATCCCCCAATCAAAGCTTTTCTTTTAAAAGGATACTTTTTGATCTGTGTTTTACTTAATATTTGCAATCTGGCAACCATGTGTTGTCTCTTCACTGGGGAGGCGCCGCCGCTGATTTGGAAACCCCGACAAACAAGTAAGCCAGAGTTCAGCGATCTCCAATTGAGATATTCTGTTTCAATGAAAGTGTCACTCAGCCAGTCTGTGTTCCTTCACGAGCTGCTTGCGCTGGTTTCTGTGACTATCTGTGATCAAACCAAACATGAATCTCTCAACTATATGAATAAACGCACTTGCGCAGCTCTGTGTGATGATAAATAGTAATTTTTGCTGTTTTTTTAACAGAAAAACATGTAATTATTGGAATTACTCTGAGGAATTTTACCGCCTTCATTTGAGAAATGTCATGTTTTCATAATGTAGAAAATGTTAACTTAGTGTTAAATAGCCTATAAGAAAAACAGCGAGTGCACAGCCAATCAGAACAGCGTGTGGGCGGAGTCTCGCGGCAAGTGCACAGCCAATCAGAACAGCGTGTGGGCGGAGTCTCGCGGCAAGTGCACAGCCAATCAGAACAGCGTGTGGGCGGAGTCTCGCGGCGAGCGCACAGCTAATCAGAACAGCGTGTGGGGGCGGAGTCTCGCGGCAAGTGCACAGCCAATCAGAACAGCGTGTGGGCGGAGTCTCGCGGCGAGCGCACAGCTAATCAGAACAGCGTGTGGGGGCGGAGTCTCACGGCGAGTGCACGGCATGTGTAATCTTGACGGCACTCGCAAGAAAATTAATAAGTAGCTACATAATCAAATTCACAAATATTACACCATTTAAACATTATTAAAATACATAGGCGACTGAGTTACTAAAACAGTCTTTGTCAAAGAATACACTTGTTTCTTCACAGTTTGAACGTTCTTGTTTCCATTTGTTTCATTTCAAGATCTGAGGGGAATTATCCAGTGTGGCTTTTACAGCTCCAAAGCTGGAGCACTAATGAGATTCAAAGTCACATGACACGCTTTTAACATTAAATAAAGCACATAAACAGCGCCTGAGATTATCATTGCCACACTTTGTGTTTGTTGTTCCAGCGTTGTAGCTAGGACACGGGTGTAAGACTAACACTAAATGTAAGAATAGCTGACAGAATTAACACTGATTAGCATCACTTCCGACATGGGTTATTATTATACACCGAAATGGAAGTCTTACCTCCTATTGTGCTTTCCTGAAACTCGTGAAACTGTCCTTTTACAAAGCGAAGGACTAGACTCGACTTCCCCACAGCAGATTCTCCCAAAAGCACTAGTTTGAATTGACAGATTTTGTTGCCGCCGTTCGGCCCATTAGGTCTCGTTGCTCCTCCTCTTCCTGCCATGACCCTAAGCCCAATCTCCTGTACTGAAGTCAAGAGGTGCTTCTCAAACGCTCACTCCCAGATCTGCGGAAACAAACATTAATAATCTAGTATCACTTCTCAATTCACAACACCATTAAGTAATGCAGTATATCAATCAGAGGTGTCTCTATTCCTGCTCGTGGAGATGCAGGGCTGGGGCGTACAGTAAAGTCGGCTCGTGCTTTTCAAACGTGGGTTACTTGGTTCACCAAATACATCCCGAGGATAACAAGAGGTGCATTGGTGGACGATAAGTAACTTTAACATTTTCCTTATTCTGATTAGGGTTCGTACAGAGTCAGACACTGTAAAAAGAAATTCCAGAACTTTTCAAGCACTACTTTTTTGGTTTTCAAGGACCACAATCCGAGATCGCACTAATCAAACAATATCTTTAGGATTTTTAAAGGATTTATTAAACTCAAATTACAGATATAAGGTATCCAAAATACAACTTACAACGCATTTATTAATATCTATATTTAATATACATATTAAATACAAGGTTTATAATAGGGCTGTAAATGATTAATCGCGATTAATCGAATCCCACGTATTGTGTATAATTATTTTGTATATATAAATACACACACATGCATGTATATATTTAAGAAAAATGTTATTTATATATAAAACAGTTCTATTTATATATAATATAAACCATATACAAATATATGCAGTATATAAATGCAAATATTTCTCAAATATATACATGCATGTGTGTGTATTTATATATACAAAATAATTATACACAGTACACACACATATTATGTAAACACAAACTTTTATTTTGGATTCGATTAATCGTTTACAGCCCCAGTTTATAATGGCTATTATTGTTCAATAAATAATATTTTATATTATAATGTTGGTGTACTTGGTATCGAGAAAAGGTCTGACCATCAAACGACAATCAAAAAGATTGTATTTGTGTGTTTTTTTTATTTTTATGAATTGGTAATGAGTGGTATTTAAATAAGTCAAGCACTTTTCAAGTACCTTTTCGTAAATATGTCTGTTTTCAAGGGTTTTTGCAGGACTTCAATTTCAAAAACTTAAGTACTTCAAGTACCTTGTACGAACAAGCTAAAATCTGTTTAGGACTTTAATTGGGATTGCTCAAAAAAAGCTAAGTTGAGACCCAGATCTTCAGGAGCAGGACTGAGCCCCTCCTAATATATGAGACTGCCTGGTTAACACTGATATAGAAAGAACATCTATTGTATAGTTTGTCATGCCATTAATTACATCCATTCCAATGCGGTCACATGATGAGTAAACGATGGATGACAGACATTGTTCAGGAACTGCCACTCTTGTTAAGCCTTAAATATCCATTGTGCTTTGACCCCAAAACCCAGCCTTGTGTGTCCTTTAAACATTCCCCAAACAAAACCAACGTCACGCTGGGAATGAAATACAAGCTTACTACATTATTGAATATGGTATGGAAGCCCATTCCACCACATTAGAAAACAAAAATCATGCATTGAGATAAAAATACATAATTATGCCATACTTTAGACGTTTTATCTCATAGTTATGATTTCTTAAAATCTAATATTTGTGATTCAGCAAAGCATGTTTTTTTTTTCATTCTTTTTTGCGGCATACTTTTCAGGTGTTTTCCATAATAAAGTACGAAAAATAGTAAATTCAGGTATTCTGTGCATACAGAAGACGTCCATAATGTGCATGTATACTGCAGAAACTGTATGGAAAGTATGATAATATGCTATTCAAACACAACCCACGTCCCTTTGCCTCTCTGTTTAACTAACTCTTAATATTCTAGGCTATATATATATACTTATAACTTTGTTTGTATATTATGTAATATATTATAGAAAGCATGAGACAGTGACATTGCAAAACACAGGTCTATCATGATCAGACAGCACTTGAAATTGCTTCTAAACACTTTTAACTTAAAAAACGATGATAAATAGCCAGTTATAGCCATTGAACGTTATATTTGATATTCAAAAGAAAACATTTGATGATAATATTGACTTGTTTGACGTGTAGCAAAATCTGGCTCATCAAAACAAACGCAGCAAGCTTTGATCAGCAAATATTGAGTTTACTGTACAAGTCAGTAAGTAACTTAAATTTCAGAGGAATGATCAAATAAAATAACTGAATTATTCAAATGGAAAATGTATTTAGTGTCATAATATGAAGCTCGAGCTGCCTGTTAGCTTGTGATGCTAACTATGCTAATTATATTGTATCTCTCTCTTTCTCTGTATTACACACATGTAAACAGCCACTAAGCTCACTGACAACCGTGTTCCGACCGTCTCAGCCGTACTTTATCGGGTCTGTCAGTTTCTTAGACGCCCCGGTTCAAATGGTTCCCGAAAGCTAATGGTGCTAATGCTAAGAGAAAAACAGGCCGAGCGCTCTGCGCGTATATACACAACGCTGAGCGAGACCTCTCACAAATAAACCGTTAAAAAGCAGACAGACCGGAACAACTGTATCGTTTACGTCAAATACAAAGCTCAAAAGACTTACATTATTATAACAGTACAAATGTTTAAAGCCCAAAGACTCGTACCTTCCTCTCGGTTCCTCCCAACTTCCCCTTTCGCATCAAAACTGATGTTGGTGACGGATCGGATGACTGGATCTGACGTCAGTCGCATCGGAGAGAATTCGGCCAATCACAACAGCGCTTCTGACAAAAAATGTTATTCCCGTAACACAATGGGTTCTAATTTATAAATATAAAAGTAAAAAAAAATTATTTGTTTTTGTTATTATTATTATTAGTTTTTAAATACTTGTTACTTTAAACTTTATAATTTAACTTACTTCAAAACAATACTTTATTTATTCAGGAGCTTATTCTGATTAAAAGCGCACTGGCAACTTTAGTATGTGTTGTAAGTATATGAAAGATACAGGCTAATTTAAAAATAGCAAAGAAAAAAGCTTAATTTAGAGAGAGGTGCCCGTCATTGTCAGGTTGACGTTGAATTTCCTCCCGCGTCGTCAGGTAACGGAAGGTAAACAAACACTGCTGTTGTTTTTTGTTTGAATGGTTAATTGGTTGTAAATAAAGCTGTGAGTTTGTAGGCATGATGAGTCTCGTCGAGCGGAATATGTCCACCCGGAGACGCAGAGACACGTTTCCCACCATCCGCGCGGTATGACTAACGTTAACTGTTTCTCAGAATAAGTTTTGATCTTTTACATTTACTACTGTGTTATTATTATTATGCTAACTGTTACTACACATATTTCGAAATGCTCATTTCCATTTAAAGGCAGGGAAGCTCATTCCAGTAGGAGACAGAACTAAGTATTGTCTGCAGGAAATTACACCAAGGGTGGGTCATTCATATAAGATTAAAAGTGAAACATATACAGTATGTTGTGTGTGTGTGTGTGTGTGTCTTTGTTATGTATGTATGTATGTATGTATGTATATAAATAAATAAAATGTATACATGTTTGTGTGTCTTTATATGTATATTATGTATGTATGTATGTATATAAATAAAATGTATATGTTTGTGGGTGTGTGTGTCTGTATATATATTTGTGTGTGTGTGTGTGTGTGTGTGTATACGTGTGTATGTGTGTTTATATATATATATAAATATGTGTGTATATATGTTTGTGGGTGTGTGTGTCTGTATATATATATATATATATATATATATGTGTGTGTGTGTATGTATGTATGCGTGTTTATATATATATACATATACATATATATATATATATATATATATATATATATATATATATATATATATATATATATATAAATATATATAAATATGTGTGTGTATATATGTTTGTGGGTGTGTGTGTCTGTATGTGTATTTGTGTGTATATACGTGTGTGTGTGTATGTATGTATGCATGTTTATATACATATATATATATATATATATATGTTTGTGGATGTGTGTGTCTGTATATATGTGTGTGTATACGTGTGTATGTATGTATGTATGTATGTATGTGTGTTTATATTTTTATATATATATATATATATATATATATATATATATATATATATTATATATATATATATGTGTGTGTGTGTGTGTATGTATATTTATGTGTGTATATATACATAACAAAACTGTATTTTTATATAGCCTGTAACTCCACCTGTGGTGAGGAAGTTTGCCAGTTCTGCTCGGCCACCCGTCGGCACAGTTCGGGTCTTCCATGGAAAAGCCGATGACCCTGACATCGCCAGCGCTCTCGTCCACGGTGTGAACACCAAATCATCCATTAATGTAAGACATCTCAAATAAAAAATATTCTAGTGACTGTATTTGTTCTTATTGCTTGATGTTTAAACTCTCTATTTCTCTACGTTTAGAGAAATGCAAAGCATTTTTTTTTTGCATCAACAATTTCAGTCTTTATTGCAGGTGTAACAGATTCTTTGTGTTTTGTATTTTTAGGCCGGATCAGTGATTAACCCCGCACCAAAAACACGCTTCCAGGAGAGGCTGCGTCAGTTTCAAGAAATCGCGTATGCCACCAATCAGAAAGCTCCTCTTGGAAGGTCACAAGTTCAAGGCCCTGGTTTACCAAGCTGGCTTGACCCCGAGAAAACGGCTTTTGGTGTCACAACGCTCCAGTGTAAGACTAATACTGTGCGTCCCAATGCGCATACTTATGTACCGTTCTGTGTAGTATAAATAGTGCAAGTACTGTGTTCACTGAAAACTCCAAATAGAATTAGAACACTTTAAATAACGGGATGATGCACTTAATTGACCGTTCGCAAAGACCCGCCCCCCTTAGTTACTGTCGCTATGTCCGACAAGCCACGCCGCTCTCACACACACCATGTTCTCACGTAGAGAAAAACACATCGCGGAGCAGAGAGGACACTGACAACACACTGACAGACACAGACCAGGTTACTTTTGATATTAAATATATTAAACAAAGTCTCACCTTTCAAATTTGGTAATTTTTTTAAAAAGAAATTTAAACAATAAATAGTGTTTTGTGGCTCTTTAATGTGTCGTGACAGATCGCTGTGTCACCTCAGTTAAAGCCGCTCGTGAACCGATCATCTCTTCCTTCTAGTTCATTTATAGCATCAAATAAACATGAATGAACATCAGAAGGAATGTTGTTTTAACCGCGGAAAGACGTCAGTACACTCCGCTTCTGAAGCTCAAATCCTCCATGTTAATCTACTAACTCTCCTGACTGCTTTGTCAGACAAAATGGCGGATGGCGAAGTATGATTGGTCAGATCACCTGTCAATCAAGCAAACGAAAAGTCTGGAACGTTGGACACTTCATGCACTCAGCTGTCCATGCTTTAATTACGTATAACGATGAATGACAAAATAACCTTATAAAATTCATACACTGCACAGTTGAGTGTATAAGTGTATAAATTCATAAGCATGCTACTGAAGTTTCACTATAGTTGTGTCCCAAATGACGATTTGGGACACAACTATAGTGAAACTTCAATAATATATAAATATTTTTTAAAGGGGTGGTATAATGCCCCTTTTTACAATATGTATAATTCGTCGCTGATGTCCCCAGAGTGTGTGTGTATGTGAAGTTTTAGCTCAAAATAACCCACAGATATTTTTATATAGCATGTTAAAATTGTCCCTTTTTGAGGGTCAGTAAAAACGTGTAGTTTCGTGTGTCTCTTTAAATGCAAATGAGCTGCTGCTCCCGGCACAGGGGGCGGAGCTACATCACCATGTGTGTTAGCAGCTCCGATTACCTCACGCAGACAAGCACTAAAATATCAGAAACCGTTCTGCCTATAATGTTAAAACTGGAGTCGGACAATGATGGAGAGACTCAAGAAGAAGTGACAATATGTAGAAGCAACAGGACGATTCTGAATGGTTTGTTGATTAATTTATGTTGCTGATGTGGAGTTAACTATCTTCAATTAGCATATTCTGTCATGCTAATCTATAAATCGCTTGTGTGGGAACTGTTGTAAGATGCCTACAGAGTTACATGATATTACATTTGTGTTGCGTACTGTATTGCATGTGAGAAGACGGATTGAACAGACTCACAAATGTGACTACAACAACTCTTCCTCTTCTCAACATGGACTGCGTGTTCCGGGGGCGGGGTTTATGTAAATTTTAGGGTTGGTGATGTCACTAACCCGGGAGGAATGTCGTGTAGTTCCTACCAGCCGCTTGTTGTAGTCCTTAAAAAGCGATTTCTTTAAAAGCAAATATCTCCCTTTGCTCTGAACTTTGAGCGTTGTAACTTTGCAGATGTTGTTTATGATCAAACCGCAACATTACACACTAACTACAGTTAGAAAATTGCAATCATACTCAACCCCCCCTGTAAGAAAATGTGTGAATTCTTTTAAATGCAGTTTGTAATGGTGGTGAGGTCATCAATCCACCTAAATCCGCAGCGCAGGTGGAGAAGGAAGCGGATGAGGGACGTCGGCTCTACGTTCGATCACACGGCTCATACTTAGCAGGTCAGTTACATTGCACCCCATTTAGGGGTCTCAGTCTTTTTGTTTATGGACCTTATTCAGGTGTTGTGGGCTTGTGGCAAAAAAAAAAAACTCCCTGCGTAAGAGACACTCGGAGTCAAATTTATAAAAAGAGAAGTATTTATTCTTGCAAGAAGGTTCAGTCGCCACACCGTTGTTACGCTGCAGGGTGAGTGAGACATTAGATAGGCCTTTATACCATATTCAAGGTCTTTCTCCATGCCCTCTATTAGAGACCCATTGTTATATAAGTCCCTGTTTATCACTAGTTGTCACTTAAGACCACCAAAAGTCAATATAGGGTCAAAGGTCCTGTCCCATATGCTCCTAAAGTGTCACACTCAGCCACTTCCCCAGGTTCCCCAAACATGCATATATTTTCCCGTTCACACACAACATGAACAATAGAAACCTGTGACTCACACTTCTTTGTAATATCTAAAGATCAATGAAAATTTTTTTTTTTCCATTACACAGGTTAGACGCCGTATTTAATTTAATGCAGTTTAAAGGCTCTTGCACACTGAGTCCGAAATTTTCACACGTTAAAAAATAAATATGACCTCACGTTATGTCAATCACGCTTCCGAAACTTTCATCCGTCATAAAAAAATTCGGATCTGGTTCGATTTTCTGCGTTTTTCGCATCCTAGCAAGCATTTTGAATGGTGTTGTGACAATTCAGAGCCACCGAATCAAGAATACGAAAAACACATAAGAAAAGTTCAGACTCGGTGTGCAAGGACCGTAACACATTATTTTGATGGTCCCCTTTAGACATTCTGTTGAATATAAGGAACTCCATGCCAACTATCAGTCATTAGAGTATTAGTATAGAGTCTGCTTAAGACTTTATTTTGATGCTCCTCAACAGATTTTCTGACTATCAGTCACTTAGATGAACGTGATTTCACCAAGTACCACATGTTCCTGGATCAACATCTTTCCAATCAACCAATCAGATTTGAGGGACAAGTTTACAGTTTGTCAAGTTTAGGCTTAGAATCAGGGTGAGGTGCTTCTACATCAGTGTTATTCGCCTCTCATTTTAGGGGAAAGTTATGGGTAGGGTTAGTTTAGGGGTAGGGATAGGGTAATGACTACATTTTGGGACAGGAATGTTATTCCAGGATCAACATTTGGTCTTACTTGGCAAAATCACGGTGACTTTACAACTACATGTCAACTTATTCTAACCTGAACCTACAGTCTACTAATACTCTACTGAGCACTAGTTGACATGTAGGTGCAAAGTAACTTATAGTCAACAGAATTTTTTTAGGGAACCATCAAAATAAAGTGTAACCTAACGCGGATGAAAACGTCTAGTAATAGACTTACAGTGGCACACACTGTATATAAAGGTCCTAGATCATGTCATTTTTACAACTCACCACTGTTTTTGTCTACGGAAAGTTGATGTCTCGGCAACTGAACAGTGTATGTTGTTATAAAACAGTCCAAACCATTGACCACCCTGTACTTCAGCCTTCACAAATTAAATATGGTGCTATACCCTCCCTGACTAAGGTCTATAAATGAACATTTTTAGTTGGTTTCAAGATGAAGTCTTGAGCTCATTTTCCCATTGCTTCAGAAAACGATGATAGATTGAATTTTTTTGCAGGTGAGCGTTTGGACAGAAAGTACAATTGGAGTCGCTATGGGACAGAAAGTAGGTTTGGTGTCCCGACGCCTCATCACAATGATGGGAGAAACATCTCCAAATCTCTGCACTGGCCCAGTGACTCGCTAATGTAAACTTATATTGTACTGTACATACACATGCACATAAACAGAGAGATCGAAGTAAAGAAAATCATTTCCATTAGCTAAATCAATATCAACATTTGAATTTCATCAAAGTTGTCCTAAGACAAGAACGGGTATTGTTCAAAATTCATGTATAACTTTGATGAAAGGACTTTAAATGTTGACTACTGTATTTTGGGATATAACTATGCCTTCAGAAAGGTAACAGGGTTGACAGTTTTACTATTGTGACAGCTATTATGAATGAATGAATATTCAGATTATAATGGCAATTCATATTTCATTTGAAATTTTCTAAATGACAAACTAATATGACAACATTATCAGAAATGAACAATTAATTAATCTTCATGTCTTAAGGCACAACAGCGCAAAATTAGCTTCGAAACGCTGCGACGACTTCAGAGAGAAGACTCAGCCACAAACAGGCAAAGTTCATGATCCGTAAGTCATGATTAAGAGCATTTTTGTTAAATATACTAATGACATTTTCACAGTTTCTGCCACTGTGTAAATCATCTTTTCTGTCTGTGCATTAATTTATAGAATTGCGGAGACATTAAACGTTCCCAGTGATCACACATTCGGAGTCTTGATGAAACCTGACAGCTTTGGTAATTTGAATCGTCTGTCACATTTATGTCAGAAATAAATTAGCAAGCCAGTATTGTGGAGAATTTATGATTTATTCTTTCTTGGTGTGTGAAATACATCATTGTGGAATTTCAACTTGGACATTCCTGTAATCGGTACGAAACAGAGAGCGCTTTATGAATCTCTCAAAAACATTCATGGTGTTTTATGTAAAGAAGATGAAGCCTATATTTAGGACATTTGAGAGGCTTACACATGATCCGGGTACAGTCAGTCGAACCAAAATGTATTCAGACACCTTCAACATTTCTCACATTATCACAGTTTATTCGCTATAGTTTAGAAAATGGTAATAAAATATGACAAGTTGATATTTGACTGGTTTTGTCCATCCTTCTGTTAGACTGTCTCACACATGAATTATGATGAATATCTGTCAGCTGTTAAATTTAACTACACAATTAGTTAAAGATAATACCAGTTTAGCTCAACCAGTGACCAAGCAATGCTTCATTTTGTTCAGTCTGTGTGTAAAAAGAGCATTAGCAATTAAAGAAAAAACACATGATCAGATCAAAGTGTCTTAATAATTTTTGGTCCCAATTTTTTATACATTTTACTGGTAGACACTTTGAACCAATCCTGTGTTTTTTCTTTAATTGGTAATGCTCTTTTTACACACACACTGAACACAATGAAGCATTGCTTGGTCACTGGTTGAGCTAAACTGGTATTATCTAATTGTGTAGTTAAATTTACCAGCTGACAGATATTCAACATAATTCATGTGTGAGACAGTCTAACAGAAGGACGGACAAAACCTGTGAAATATCAACTGAGTTCTTGTCATATTTTATTACCATTTTCTAAACTATAGCGAATAAACTGTGATAATGTGAGAAATGTTGAAGGTGTCTGAATTAATTTTGTATACATTTTACTGGTAGTCACTATGAAGACTTTGGGTATAATATGTCACAATTTACTTTATTTTGATATCCTCACTTAAATTAACTATAGTGTCCTGTACACACTAGTAAAAAAATATCAAAAATAATATCTGGTGTCTGAATAATTTTTGGTCCTTGACCAGTTTCGAGAGATTCCTCCATCTATACAGGTGTTCTTCTGGTGTGTCCTCAGGTGTAGGTGACCTTCTGCATCAAACTCCACCTGGAAAGTTCTTGAAAGGTAAAGACCGACAGCGAACGCTGGTCAGCGCTGTACGCCAGCATCTCAAGAAGTCCAACTACCAGAACTTCAGCTCATTACTTAAAGCATTCAGATACTACGACAAGGTCAGAAGCTGCTGTATTGATGCAGTTATTAACCATTCATTTCTTAAGAAAAGCGTGTTGAAAAGCACATCACTTGAAGCCTCTGTGTATAATGCATTATAAAGGTATTCATGTTAGCAGTTTTCTTTGTCTCGTGCTGCAGAAGGGTCAAGGGAAGATCGATAAGGAGGATCTGAAGGATGTTTGCCTGCAGTTTAACATGATCATCAGTGACCCGGTGCTCGATGAGCTCATGGATTACTGTGATGCTGATAAAGACGGACTGATCGATTTCATGGAGTTCTCCAATTTTCTAAACTGGAAAGACAAAATGCCGATCAACAGGGTGGAGCAGAAAATTCTCACAGGAGGTGAATTTAAGCGCTCTTGCTCATCATGACCAGTGTTAAGGCGTAATAATGCATGATTACTAAGTAATTACAAGGTAAAGGACAGTTACTTCTGATGTAATTGCACTAAATACTCTATTGACTAGACTAGAGAACAATTCAGTATAAAACAATAGTGGATTTAACATCAAAATTTACCATCTAACGTTAAAATCCCCCTGTAGTCAATTTGTATTAAAACTCATCTTTGATCACATATTTAAACTTTTTTTTCCATTGAAAAAAAATTATTCATTCCTTAAAAAATCTTGAATGTAACTCGACACCCTTGCCTCGTTTAGTATACGCAGTTTTATGAATATGCAAATGAACCCCGCCTCCACTCACTCAGAGATCCACTGGTTGACGATCACACGTTGATCTGATTGGTTACAAGGTAGTTTGTGACGTCAGAAACACCAGCGATTTCAAACCGTGTCTTTGGTTCACTGCAGTTTTAAGCAGAAAATACTGTCGACTTATGAATTTACACATGGTTTGTCTTAAAGCATATTAAAAACACCACATAGACACATAAACAACATTAAAAGCTGGATTTTCACCACAGGGGGAGCTTTAAGATTTATGTTTTTTAATGTAACCTTAATACTTTGGTCAACTCAAGAATAATTTATTTAGTTTTATATTATTTCATTGAAAGAATTAAGAGAGCAGTTTCATGTTTATCCTTGTATTGTTTAACTGGTAGATGTTGATATGGAATTTAGAAAGTAATAAGTAATGCGATACCTTTTAAAGAGAGTATACAGTATAATCTAATTACACAATTGAAGATGTAATAGATGCAAACTCTTTTTAGAGTAACTTGCCCTCCACTTCAAGTACACAATCTTGCATTTTTTTTGTGTGTTTTTATGATTTGCTTGTTTATAATGTTGTGATGTGATTCATCTCTGAGGTAATTTGTTTAAATATTTAAAGGAGACAACGAAACTGTTGAAACTGAGGGCTGGTTCACACACACACAACACGTTTTTGCTGTTAAAAATGGTGTAGAGATGCATAAAAAAAATAAAAAAAAGGAACTTGTTTTAACTTGAGTGTCATGTTTTTATAATCCCATGTCATGTGCGAGACGCAAAAGCAAGACGTCCGTCTGTTTACATTGAAAAAAAAATGGAAACGTAGGAATGGACAAACTTGTTCCGTGTAAAACTGATTTAAAAAAGCATGCGTCAGATATTAATTTAAGGCTTGTATATTTCAGAGCGCTTGACCTGGTCAGCCCCGGCCAACATGCAGCGAGCCGACCTCCAGAACGCCAGCGCCATCAAGCCTTTGATCAGACCTGAGGATCTGGAAGCTGTGGAGCTGGGAAACACCAGGAAGACTCCAAAAACCCTGTCCAGACCCAGAAGTGTGCAGGACAGCTTCATCACCTCGTCCTCTCTCATCAATGCTGTCGTAGGCGGTTCTTCCCCTGCCAGTAAGTCTCACACTAAACCTTCCAATGTCTTTAAACTGCTCAAGTATTCAAACTACACAAAGACTATATGTGACCCTGGATCTCAAAATCAGACACACGGGTCCATTTTTTAATGTATACATCATCTGAAAGCTGAATAAATCATCTTTCCATTGATGTGTGGTGTGTTAGGATAGGACAATATTTGGTCGAGATACAACTATTGAAAATCTGGAATCTGAGGATGCAAAAAAATCTAAACATTGAGAAAATCTCCTTTAAAGTTGTGCATTTATGTTCACGATTGTGCTGCATTCACTCACAAAAATACATGTTTTATATATTTACGGTAGGAAATTTACTAAATATCTTCATGGAACATGATCTTTACTTAATATCCTAATGATTTTTGGCATTAAAAAAAAAAAAAGGATAATTTTGACCCATACAATGTATAGTTGGCTATTGCCACAGATAAACCCGTGCGGCTCCAGACTGGGTTTGTGATCCAGGGTCACATATAACCTCCAGGCTTTTTTTTTCAGAGCATAATCAAGATTATTTTAGTTAATCCCACAAAGCCTACATTTCTAAGGCCCTAAATGATCACTTTTAGTATAATTGTAAAAACATCCATCTTCGTGTCAGTTTGCAGTGAAATCCAAGAATAAGTTTTATGTTGTTAGTAATATTTAAAGATGAACACACTGGACTGAAGCAACTAAGGTTTACTTGACTATACATCAAATCATATTCATCAAAAATGATCCATCAGGCTTTTGATGAGCGTTTATTTCTTTATCTCTCAATTATCATTGTATTGCATTGTATATATGTTTTAAAACTAAAGACTTTGGTCATAAAACTAACTAAGCATTTAAATATAATCTTACTAAGAAATATTATTGGCAGATATAGAGTGACTGATATTTATATGCATTTTATGTCAGTAGTCTGCTATTAAAGATCTGTTAAAAAGATCTCATTGATTCATCTTATTTTTGGCCATATAAATATCAGCATCTGCACCAAATTACATCTTTTTGTTCCTCCTCGAGTATGAGCTCCATATTCTCATTATATCATAACCATAAAAGCCTGATGTATCAAATATGATGCTCAAAATTAAATTTAAAAACATATTTTGCCTAAAGGCTCAATTAACTCTTCGATTTAAATTAAAATGAGGTGTTTCTGGCTATTATTTGATATGTCGGGCTTTACAGGGTTAAAATGGCACAACTATAAAAGGAAAGTTAGCGTAGTCTTGTACTAGTTTTCTTCTGATTGCTTCTCATGAATAGATTATCACATATACGGAGTACCATCAGTACGGACCGATCTACCCGCTCCTCGCATCAAACGCATCGGTGACCGGACGAACTACGGAGACGAATCGACAGCACGAGATCTGCTGCACCCCCCACTGCATTCCCTCCACGGAGTCCATGAGGAAGAGTTTTTAAGCCCGCGCACTAAAGACGAGGTGAGTTTTAGACCACTGTCATGTTAACTTATGATTTAAAGGGGTGCCAAACAATGATTACAAACAGGTTACAATCAACACATTCATTGCATATCATATAGATCGCACAGATTTTCCAAAAAGTTGGTCTCAACGTTGCTGAGGAGACATTTGAGGAAGCCTGGAGGTTGGCGTCCATGAGAGATCCTGTCGGTGACGTTTGTGTGGAGAGCTTTCGAAATGTTCTCAGTGAACTGCAGGCTAATTAAAGTACGTCAAGTGTCCTTGAGCAGGGGTTTGTTTATTTATTTATAATGCACTGTTCAATAAAGACTTGCATTCAAATAAATTATCCTTAAAGAGCACCTATTAGGCTTTTTTACATGTTCAGCTCTCTTCAGTGTGTAATGTTGCTGTCTGAGCATGAAAAAGCTCTGAGTTAATCTCTATATCAGTGTTTCTGAACTCCTGAAACGCCTCCATTGTAGTCTTGAGTTTCTTCCGGGAACGAACACGTCACAATATTCCTCATTATAATAATTCATACGCAGAATAAAGGGGCGGGGCCTGGTTGATTAAGTTAGTTAGTAGTGTGTTAAACTGGCGGTTATGGTAAGGGGCAGGACATTTCCCAAACACACTCGAAGCGCTCGACCAATCACAACACACTGATCCAGCCGACCAATCAGAGCACAGTGTGCTTTTCAGAAGGCGGGGCTTCATAGAGACAGGAAGTAAACAGAGCGTTACTGACAGACTGGGAAGAGAGGAGCCGCAACAATGGAGAATATGAGACAAATAATCAACATTCAAGCATGAAAACGTTTCTAGTAGAGACCAAACAGAAAAGCAAGACTTTGTAAAAAGGCATATGGCCTCTTTAACTTGGTTCAATTTCACAGTGCAAATGAATTGCGTTAAACAAATGAGCAAGGCTTTGTGACACTATTATCCAAAATGTGCCTTTGTTCAGACCATTTAGGAGAAAGTAGCATTGAAAAAATGACAAGTAAAAGCAGAAAGCTTCAGGTGCCTTTCAAGAGATCATTCAGTATTGTGATGAATGCAGAAACTGCAACAGGAAAAGTTTGAACATTAATCAGTGTGGACACACTAAACTAGTAATAATTACTACTCCAGTGTTTAATTTGAAGTGGGTTCAGACCCTCGTGACTTCCACAACTGCAGTGTTTTATTAGTTCAGATCCATTATTGGGTCAGCGGTAATTTCAGCCATGTTATTTGTTTAATTTAGTCTCTTGTCAAATGAAGCAAAGTGCTGCAACGGGCCTGACTGCAATAAGAAGTGCTCTCGATGTGGCGTAATAATAGCTCCGCTTAGTAATGAATTTTTGCCTCCCAGGATAACATTGAGTTTACTTAGAGGACATACGCTGCATTTAGATTGCTGTCAATTAGCATTTTCTCCTAAAGGACTTCATCACACACACAGCTGATAACGGGGGGTTTGGATAATGTGTTGTTATCTGTTATGAATAATGATGGTTATTTTCCACCTACATATCAGTATTCACCTCTTCATCTCTTGGACTAGTAAATCTCAATCTCAATGTTAGAGTCAACTGGAAGCTCTTTACTAATTAATACATGTCCTGCTCCTTTACACGATCCAATGCATTCTGTAAAATCAGGTCCGGACATGTTGAATATCACATGGAAATGCATCAGATTGCAGAAGCAAAATGCGTTAAATGTCGACTTTAATTGCACAAGCAAATGTACAGTAGAGAGATGAATTCATCAGCCTTATTTGGCAACATCAATATAACACATGCATCAGAAATATGAGTTAATGTTCAGTACAACAAACTGATTAATAATACCAGCACAGAGTCCCTAATCCATGATAAAAGCCTAGAGGAGTGCAAAATAGCTTTGTAAAGCACATTAATGCTTTTATTTTCTTTTGTTCAGTTCACTTGTAGTTGAAGCCAGCGTGATTAATTGCCTAATATGGTATTAACATATTTATTTCAATTGAAACAGGAGGTATGATATCCACTGTTAATCATATTATGACTTGTTTGCACACATGTGACAAAACACCCACGCAAGTTGAACAGAACAATCCATTTCTGCCTACAAAAATTATAATAATCCCAAAGCCATATTTCTAAATGATTTAATGAATTTCAGTCAATGATAATTCGATGACTCCCTGTAAAGCCATGAATGCATAAACAATGACATGCCATAAAAGAGAAATAGGATGACATCCACGCATGGGTGAGAACATCTTTCTGTCAGTTTAACAAAGGATTTATTTTAATATCTAAATTAGGTGATAATTAGTCTCAACAACCATCTGTGGTTCTGTGTGATCTGAACATATCAAATATCATAATTAATTGGGGCTGTTTATCTTGTCGGAAATCTTCATTTGTGGCATGCTTAGGTTACGGATGTGTAGAAAGGCCAGGTATAGTAAGAGTTTTGATCCTATATCTATACGAGCTCTAAATGCCTATAATCGGCCATTATATCATTATGTCATGTTTATTTATTTTTTTGTGATGTCAGCAACTATTTTTGATCATATTATGATATGTTGATCATTTAACATGTTATGTGTGTTTGTGTTATGTAAGCATCTACGGTGGATATCTATCTATCTATCTATCTATCTATCTATCTATCTATCTGTCTATCTGTCTATCTATCTATCTATCTATCTATCTATCTGTCTATCTGTCTATCTGTCTGTCTGTCTGTCTGTCTGTCTGTCTGTGCTTGATCTGAAAGTGACTTTTCACACTGTTTTATAATCTCTGCTTATAATGCAAGTACATTAGACCAAGATTTGAGACAGAAATAGTTTATAAACTCACTGTAACAAACTTTGTCCCTAATTAAGCTCACAATATCGGCTAAAAATCATTCAAAACAGTTGCTTGATTTTTTTCTTTCTGGATTTTAAATTGTATAATTGAATTGTAAATAACATGTTATGCAGGTGAATCTCATGGAAACTTGCAAATGCATGCTATCACAATCAAAAGGAAAAATATGTTTTGCATTAAGTACATTAAGCCTGTTTTGAATTGTGTCATTTATGACAATAAAGCACATCTCCTCTCATTCCCACTGTACGAGTTTAATTTACGCTGATTTTTAATTGAGAAGTAGAATCATTGCATCCAGACAGATCATTATCATTGCATTCCAGTGATAACTCGATGCTGTCCACATTACAGTCAATTTGGTTGTGAAACTTGCTTATTTGTTAAGAAAATGCAGAACATCTTTATAGGTTTCATTATCTATGCTATGCAATACAATTTCAATGCCGTTCTAATTTCAGTGACTTTTTCAAACCAAACAAATCCCATAAAAAAAAAAAAAATACGGCAGAATAAAAGGTTATAATGGGTTCTTTTATTGAATATACTGATGCTACATGAGAACAAGTCTTCTCCTGTCGGACATGTTGAGTGATTCTTTGACCTTATTTACACCTGGTGTTAAGATCAGTCTCAGATGATTCGGTCGCAAGTGGTCAGTGCTACAGTACATAAGGACAGGTTGCGATCCAATCACCCGAGTCACATTTGAACGGTGATTTCACTCACCTGTCAATCAATCAGTGCACTACATTAAAGGGATACTTCACCAATTAGCATTAAGCTTTGTATCAGAAACCCGGTAGTATTTTCGAATGGCCGTGCTTCCCTCCCTCATGTCCCCCTGAGATTTCTGTATTTTTTGTCTGGAAAAAATCCTCAGATGACGCAAAAATCGTCATTTAGTGTCAACATCGGAGGCTTTTCTGTCCAGAGACTCGAGACTACAGCCAGTAGTAGGAGCTCGTGCCGCATGTTTTCAACACACCCATAGGGGCGTCTTTTCAGTTTCGAGTCGACTAGTAGCCTAGTTGTATAATTTCTCCCGATACTGGCCTCTGTAACCGGTAGGCGTGGCTTGGGCGTGGCCTCGTAGGGCAGCGAAGCAAGTGCATTCTGGGAGTTGTTGTCTTTCATCCACATGAGCCAAAAAATAATAATTTTCTAGCTTTTCTCAGTCTAGAAGGCACCAACTTCTAAAATAATTTCACATTTCTACTACATAAATGACCCAATTTAAATACACATTCATCTTTCCAGCGGTGAAATATCCCTTTAAGGGGTTTAAACTCTGGGGTTTTTAAAATCCAATCATAAGTGTTCATCAGAGATCATCTGAGACATGTTACTTCCAGGTGTAAACATTGATGTGTCTCACCTGAACACTGAGATGGATGTTAACATAAGGTGTAAATAAGGTCTTTGCTGTAGTCCGGTGAAGTCAATGATGATGTCTCGCTTTTTTTACTCCAGTTGCTTCCAGTGCCATATCCGCGTCACCGTCCAATCTGGATCAGCTCCAGCATTCAACTCCAGATGAAACCTTCAACAAACACGTCATTATAAGCCGTTAACATTTCTTTAGAGACTTTTTTTAATGCTTTTGAAATTATTTGAAAATCATTCAAATTAAGAACCAGAATCTTTGTTGAACACTTTTGACTGAAACGACTCACGAAGAATGATTCACTTACGAATCAGACCTCTCTATCTATGGCATGTGGGAAGATTTTACAGTACACAAGCAATATCTAGCATATGAAATATGTTAAAGCAGAGCATAACTACAAAAATATATGTTCTGTATAGAAATGTGCATTACTATTATAACAAGCGACTAAAAACCGGATATTTTGTTGATCTACATTTAATAAATGCTGTTTAAATGCTAAATGTTGTTGCACCTGATAAGATCATGTGGTGAAAAATGGCAAGTATAGATTTATAATTTTGATATTGCATCCCTGCATTAATTCATTGTAAAATGTGAGAAACTTGATATATCATAAAAAAAAAAATAAAAAAAAAAGGAAAAATCACACAAATGGGAAACATCTTTGGTGCAAAAAAAAAAAAAAACGTGTCACATCAGATCCACACTTGGGCGATCTGAAGTATGACACTTTCACAAAGTTAACTTAGAAACCGCACTCGCTGAGCGACAGCCGAGTAAAACGTGCTAATGTGACAGATGGAAAGATGTTTAGAAACACGAGAGAAAAAGAGGAGTGTGCAAACAGCTGAGAGCGAACCTATTAGCATCTATATATCCATCAAAGCACTGCGGAAAACAAATGTCTGTCATGAGGGAGAAATCCATTAAGTACATTTAAGATCATTTGAAGCTGTGCTGGCATTCATCAGTCAGACTTATGGTTATGTGCATTTACGGCAACGATCAGCCAAATCTGTGTCTGTGGGGAGAATCTGTCACGCGAGGTGCAAGTTTACAAGAGCGCTTGACTTCTAATTATGTTTTGAGTGTGACTCTTTCAAAGACTAGTGTATGAAATCTACCCTAGAGTGCCAAACATAGAGCCGCTCCATATATGCGCATATGGACTGAAAACTGGCAATTATGCCGTGAAAAAAATATACACTAAAATGTATTTGAAGTACATTTATTTGTGCTAAGTATACTACATATGTGACCCTGGAGCACAAACCCAGTCTGGAGTCGCACGGGTATATCTGTGGCGATAGCCAACTATACATTATATGGGTCAAAATTATCCATTTTTCTTTTATGCCAAAAATCATGAGGATATTAAGATAATGTTCCCTGAAGATATTTAGTAAATTTCCTACCGTAAATATATAAAACATGTATTTTTGTGAGTGAATGCAGCACAATCGTGAACATAAATGCACAACTTTAAAGGAGATTTTCTCAATGTTTCGATTTTTTTGCTCCTCAGATTCCAGATTTTCAATAGTTGTGTCTCGGCCAAATATTGTCCTATCCTAACAAACCACACATCAATGGAAAGCGTATTTATTCAGCTTTCAGATGATGTATACATCTCAATTTAAAAAATGTACCCATGTGACTGGTTTTGTAGTCCAGGGTCACAAATACATATTTATGTGCTTAATAAAATACCCTGCAATTGTACTTTTGGTATACTTAAAGTCTGCTAAACTGGAACTACAATTTTTTTACTTCAGCACTATTTCTGGATAACTAAAGTGCATTAAGTTCAACTAAAGATATACTTGCGTGTATTTGATTGTGCTAAAGTGGAACTATTAACGTACACTTTAAATATCTTGCATTTAAAGACTGATATTATACAGAGATCATACATCCTTAATTAATAGTGATGATATTAAAACACATTTTAGGGACAATATTAAG
Source organism: Phoxinus phoxinus (assembly GCF_949152265.1). Classification (NCBI taxonomy): domain Eukaryota; kingdom Metazoa; phylum Chordata; class Actinopteri; order Cypriniformes; family Leuciscidae; genus Phoxinus; species Phoxinus phoxinus. Next base: position 34,860,942 of record NC_136885.1, read on the forward strand.
AAGTGTGCCGTGTGCAATAAAGAAACACTCCAAATAAAGTTTAATTATAATTCTTAAGTGAAATGTTAATGATTTGAAGTATACTTAGCATGACATAAATGTATTTTAAATAGATTTTGGTATAGTTTTTGTTTTTTACTAGAGTAAACATAAGGACATCCGAAATCTACATAGAGTGAATCTTATAAAAACAAGGCCAGGTCACATTTCAGCGCAAAATCAGAAAGAAAGAAATATTAGTTAGTTAGTTAAATATTAGTTAATATTTTAGTTAAATATTAGTTTTTAAAAAAATTTTTTTTTTTTTTTAATCACAAGGAAAATAAAGCCTATTTATTAGACCAACATGGTAAAATATATGATAAAATAAAAAATAAATAGTAAAATATATATAATTTTTAGTAATATAACAATATTATATAATTGAATATTTGATAAAAACATGTTTATGAAATATAATTGAATATGCTCAACATGCAGCTCTTAGACGCACACTCACTCGTACACCGCTGTGATGATCTTCTTTTGAGGGCCATCTTCTCCTGTTAAATCCATCCTGAAGATCCGTGTGCTCTCGGGGTCCTCGGGGACGTCGGCGCCGGACAGGTACCAGAGCCTCATCGTGATGTACACAAACTTACTGCCTATAGGAGAAGCAGAGATGGTCAACTCCACACTGCTCGTCCATCAGGATCAGGACTGGGTCAGCGTCATTCACCGGGAGTCTCTCCCAATATTTAATGCACTTTGAAGTTAGGAGGACAAAAAGTTTTATAACTTTACATTATAGGCTGGTCTGACAGCGCTCGTCAATGTCAAAATGACTGAGATGGCCAATCAGATCAAAGAAATTAGCATACTGTATATATGGACATGAAAATGCAAAGCAAGGCGGGCTTGCTGTTCAGAGAAGACGAGTGCGAGTACTAGTGAAAGAAAGCTTAACATTTAATATTTGACCGCTGTTTTACGACATTTATTTACATGATTCATGTAATTCACAACTGAATGTGATGAGAAGCGTTTTGTCTTTATTACATATTAGATATACGAATAAGAGTGAATTTGTGCATATTTTTAAATAAAATATCATTTGTATATGAATGAATGAGGCATTTATATAACGCTTCATATGAATACTGTACACCTAAAGTGCTTTACGATCATATCAGGGGATCTCTCCTCAACCACCACCATTTGTAAATAATATTATTGTAAATATTATTATATTTGTAAAAATTATTTTTCCTCAATGCTCAAGACATGGTTACAGCCTTGCTTTGCAGTTTCATGTCCATATATATATATTAATATATTGGGAAACACAGTATCATAATTAACTAGATGTTAGTAGTAAAATAATGTGAAAAAACACAATCAGTTTTTTCTAATCAAATATTTCAAACAAAAGGTGTTATTGTGAATATTGTTTTAATCTGTGACTCTGATCAATTCTTTTTTTATTTGTTACCCAATATCACTTTCCCTCATGTTCATTTTTTATAATCTCTCTTTAACAAAAGCCAGTTCTTAATGACATCATCATCCTCCAGGAAGTGACATCACTTTGGAGGGAAAGCAACAGCACAAACTTCAGTATTATCAATGGATTTTATATTTATATCAGTTGGTTTGTGTCACTCCATCCTGTCTCACAGAATTACAAAAAAATAAATAAAAATAAATAAATATATATATATATCAATATCGCATCAAATACTTCAAGCACCAAAATAATAATAATAAAAAAAGTGAACTTGTATATTCTCAAACGGTTCAGTTTAAATCTATAATTCCATCCTGTTCATTTTCTTTAACTACTTTCTTGAATTACTTACAATAATTTTGGAAGAGTGTGCTGCTATTTTAATTTTGTATATGTATGCATTTCTGTATATATATATTTTTATTTTACATATATAGTTTATTTTGAACATGTAAAAAAAAAACATGTTCTTTTTTGTATCAATAAAAATCATGTTTTTTTTTTTTACATGTTCAAAATAAACTACTACTACTATTATTTTCTTTACCCAGTGCATATTTCTGAAAGCCTGCTAGACTCGTTTATAGAAAGTTACAACACATGCATATTCATAATTTTTAACGAGAAGAAAGAAGAGAGTGAGACTCGCCTGTTTGGTCGAAGAATATGGAAACATCCTCAGGCAGCAGAAATATCATATCATCAAGGGAGATTGCAAGATGTCTTTTTTGGGCTTCTGGCAGACTTGTACACTTCTTCCTGACACGTTCAATAGCCTGTAAACACGACACACATGCTTTTATAGGCCTTACGTGATGACTTACTCTTATTCAGAGAGTAATGACCGAACCTGTCTGGACATCACACTCCTCAGCTCCTCAAACCGGCCAGTGGACAGCAGAGAAGACACGTGGACCACCGCCTGTGGAGACCGGTCATCACTGTATACTGACTTATTCATAAACACATGCATCATATCGCAACACTTCATTTTACAGCGTCATTGTTACATGTAGTTAGTTACTGTAAATTATGCATAATTACATGCAACTTCAACCATAACCTTATAGTAAGTACATGTAGTTGATTATAATTACTCAGAACGTACATGTATAATTACACTGTAACATGGACACATTGAAATAAAGAGTTACACTTTATTTTCAGGTGTCTTTGTTAGTGTTATTATATATTTAAGTACTGAGTAATATTAATGAACTACATGTAGGATTAGGGTTTGGTTGAGGGTTAGTTGCATGTAATTATGCATCATTTACTGTTATTACTATGGTAATTACATGTAATATATGTAACAAGGACACTGTAAAATAAAGTGTACATTTAATTTAAAATTGTTTTTAAAAGTTAAACTAAATAAATATGAGAAATATTGCCTTGGCAAATAGCTGAAATAAAATAGTTTTATTTTTCTATTTTTTTTATTTTAGTTAAAGTTTAAATAATTTTGTTGTATTTTTGTAAAAATGTTTGTTTGAGTTATTTTAGTACATTAAGTTAAACTAGGCCTATTTTTTATTTTATTTTAGTTAATGTTTTTTTTATGTCAAGTGACTTTTTTGTGCGTTTTTAGAGTTAGTTAACTTTAACTATAATAACCTTGCATTAGACATTAGACTTTTTGGCATGGTTTCACAGACAGGACTTAGATTAAGACAGGATTATGCCTTAGTTCAATTCAATTAGGACAATTAAGTAGCTTTTATAAACTTGCCTTAGAAAAAAAAAACATTACTGTGTGAATCTTGAGACAAAACACTGGCACTGACATATTATAACATCAGTGCAAGTTGCTTTCACAGCTCACACATGCATTTTAGTCTGAGACTATCTTACATTAGTCAGTGAATCCAGGGGTAAGATTTTAAGGATTTTTCCCTCACTTTTGACCAACCTGTTTGACACCGCTCTCAAACTCCACACTGAACTTCAAGCCAAAATAAAGTTCAATTAAAAACAAGATGCACTTGTTCCTGATCCACGTGATGGGATCCGGGCTCCCCACCACTGTGATGCCAGGATGCTCTCTGTCCTCAGGGTCCCTGTCTGCATCTTTACTATAGTGTCTGTGTTGCGCAGACGGTCTGCGCAGGTGATGCCATGCGCGCTCTGGAGAAACTGCGCAGCTGGCATGGGGGCGCGCGCGCTGATGCCACCAGGGTTTGCAATGGGTCTCGTGTTGTTTAGTAGACAGAGGATTCCTCTTCCAGGAACAGGCCAGGGGACGTGCAGCCAGACCCGCGAATCGTAGCATCACCGACGCGCATTTCTTTTGAAATTGCGCAATGCAAATGTATTCATTGTAGAGCTCGTGAATGACAGACTCACCGTCCACCTCAGTGTCTCTTCCGGCACACTTATGAAACTAACCCACGGTGTACCCATAATGCTTTTGGTTTCTCAGCACTTGTGTCATATCTCCAGTAGATGGAGGCACAGACCCGTGTTTCCCATGTGTCACACGTGACGCACAGACGCTGCATGCGCATGGTGATGATCTGATGATGATGATGATGATGATGGATGGCATTCTTAAACTCCTCACAATGTAAGTGCCATTTTTTTATGATAAGATGTAAATATAAATATACATTGCAAGGTTTCTTTATTAGGATGCGTTAAATGTGAATTCCCACACTTGTTGGTCAAAATGTCTCATACTTTTATTCCCCTAAATCGTCTCAATCTAACGCATATAACGTTATTTTAACGTTTAAAAAGTCCTTGCATTAGATCATTTGACTATATTTGTGCGCAACTATCTGTTTTCTTCACTGACTTTTCCTGCATGTTTGTCTCGTTTTGCTGCTGCTGTTTTTAGTGCATGTGTGAAATCAGTTTACCTCAAATTCGACAACCAGAAAATAACACTTTTTCTGTTCATTCAGAAGCAACATCGACACCGGGGCTAATTGTCACACAGTTAATATTACTACTACGCGTTATTTTCTGCATAGACACAAAGTATGTTACTTTAAATCCTTAATAAATGCAAAAAACGACGACTGAACATTTCTACCGTTATCGCAAAGTACACATGTTGATGATGGGGCATGTTGTCACAAATAGTATGGGGTAAGTTGTCACAATGCAACCTACAATTAAACAACCCATTATAGGCTTTTTACTCAAACTGAAATAGTAAAACAAAACTACTATCAACTATTTAGTTTTTTAAATGCATTAATTTCTAGCATTTCAAACATGCTAAAAAAAAAAAAACAGTTCAGTCTGCCGGTGTGGTTTTATTTTATTAAAGTGATAGTTCACCCCAAAATTAAAGTTTTGTCATAATTTACTAAACCTCAAGTTGTTCCAAACCTGTATACATTTATTTCTTCTGTAACATGTGTGAGTATGCATACGTGAATACGTGTCTATGCATATGTATTTTTTGCATTGCATTGGCTTTGTATTCATACTTTGATCAATGACAATAAATTGAATTAAACTGTTACTGAACACAGGAAGATATTTTGACATTTGACTTGCATAGTATGTTGGAAAAAATACTATGGAAGTCAATGGGGACCAGAAACAGTTTGTTTACTGACATTCTTCAAAATACCTTTGCATCCAGCAGAAGAAATGCATATTCAGGTTTTATTGAACTTGTGGCTAAATACATTTTTGGGTGAACTATCCCTTTAACAAAAGCTATTACAAAAATATGGATTCACACTTTTGACCTAGACTGTCTGCTTGTGAAACAAGTATTTGTATAACTGGACATTGCCCCGGTCATTTAACCTTGCAAACTTTTAATCTACATGCATATGCATATATAATGCATGTACAGAACTATATGATGAATGTATTAGTGAATAAAGAGAGATTTGAGCAGTGTTCCTGTTGAATCATATCATGCAAATGAGTGACACAGGTGGGCGAACCGCTTTAAAACGCTCTCGGAAGCTAGCGGCGTCACCCAAACACACCTCACAGGTGCACAACATCATTGTTTCACAAGCTTAAATGTGATCAGCAGAGCAAAACATCATTAAATTCCTGCTGTTTCCACTGATTACAGGTCATAAGCTTTTGTATTTGCCTGCTATCTGTGTTTTCTTTTGAAAATGATGATTATTCATTCAGGGTTGAGGCATAAAAACCAAGACTACAGACACCTGCACGAATTACCCGCCCCTCCAAATCCGTGACTATTTTTATTGATAAATAATTGCTATTGCAGCTCATCATTATTGAATTTGCGCTCAGATATGGAAACCTTTCTAAGATGTATTATAGTAATTATCTCTGTCAGTCTGAAATGCTTTTACATCTGTGGCTTGAATGAACAGAATAATAAAAATCTTGCAGCAGTTCCGATTTCAATTAATTACTTCGCCAGAGTGATTACAAAAACTTTAGGTCGTGATTTTATAGCGGAAAGAAACTCTGAGAGCCCCCAGTCATAAATAACAAAGATGAAGTTTTATTCACTCATAACATTTGCATGCTTTTTTTTCTCCTATTTTTGTGAGTTCATGCCACACTTATTATCTGGATTTTATTTTGGACTTGTGAGACAAAAATAATGTGTCGATGGCAGTGAACAAAGAACAAATAATAAATGAAAAAATCCATATCCTACATTTTACACTATATGACAATGCTGGCATCAGTTTAACACTCAGCATGGTTAATTTTGCATTATAACTCAAGATAAGGTATTGTCGTGCTGTTATTTTTGTTGAATATAAGCTGGCAGTGCATGCATGAAGATGTTACCATGGTATACGAGTGACACAGCTGAACTGTAACTTTGACGCTGGATAATGAGAAAATCAGTGCAAATGTCAAAATAATAGTTTCTGATTTTTTTCTCTCAACGGATTATTTTTTTCTTGTTTTTGCATCCATGCATAAATTAAAAAAATCTGCTGAAATTTATTATTCATCTGAGATGTGATTAATATGCAAAATTATGCAAATTAAGATGCAATTAGGCTCCAATTCTCTAGTGGAATTTTCCATTATAATGTAATACAAAGTAACAGAGTAATTGGTGTCACGTGTAATTACGGTTACTCAAGTGTACTTTCAGGCATGCAAATGATGCGCTATATGTTGGTTATCCGATGCAAATGTGATGCTTTAACAAGTTGGGAACGGCAATGTGCGATTGCACCAAAAAAACACTGCATTAACCCAGTATTTAATGCATGGTATCTGTGGAACACTTTTAATGTAGACGGGTAGCGGAGATGAAATACTTTTGGAAAGTTGACATGTCCTGCTGTTCTTCAGCTGACGCTATTTTAAACAGCAGATTATTTTAATTATGCATGCATCTTTTATGACCTCACATTAATTTGGGATCCTACATGGGATATTTGGACTTTCTAAACAGTCCCGAAGGACCATTTTAAAATGAAGCAGTGACAAGACATTCTCCTAAAATCTCACGAAGCATCAAGGTCCGAGTGACAAAGCCTAGAAAGAGAAATAATTCCGAAACTTTCCAGGGCGATTAGCGTTGCGCTTCTCGAGTGCCTTCGAGATCAGCTCCTTCTTGGGAGGTAAATTGATTTTGAATTGTTACATGGCTGGTTACATGACTTGCTTGACATCTAGCCCAATGACATTATAACACAGATGCTCGCTTCATTGAGCTATGCCTTTCTTTTCTCCCTGTATATCCTCTCTCCCTCTCCTCTTCCCGATCAGCGCTCCGAACAAAGACGCGGGTTTCTCCTCCGCCTCCGCTCCGTCCCCCTGCCCGCACAACTCTCTCAAAGAACATAATCCCTCAACAAAAATCCACGCACAAAGGAAACTTGAGCTCAATCCTATAACGCACAGCCGTGGCAGACAATACCCCCCTCCCACCAGCCCATCCGTGCCTCTTCAGGAACGCTAAATGCCCTGTGGCAAAAAATCAGTCTTGATCCCTCCCAGCCCGGCTGATTAGAGGCGTCCCGCTCTGGGTTTGGCCCATTAGCGCATGGCACACGGCACGGGCGGCCCACTGAACGCTCCCGTCCTCGAGGGCCTGTTCTCATCCGCAGGTGATTGATTGATTGAGGAAAGTGTGTGTATAGACATAATGCTTCACTCAGAAGTGAAGGTGCGAGTGCTCAAGAGGAGGAAAGTTCCCAAAAAATCCCAATCCCCTCCGCAACTTTCCCATCTGCTTTACATCTTGATTGTGATTGCAAGTGTAAAAATCAGGCGTATTCTGTTGATTTCATCAAGTTGACATGATCTAATTAGTTAAAGATGAGGTTGCATTGAACATTTACACCTTATGCCATGTTTCCATTGCTTTCGTTTCAAGCTGTTACTTTATGTTTTAGTTCAAAAAAGTATAATGCATATATATATATATATATATATATGTGTGTGTGTGTAGCAAAAAAAGCATAATGTTGTTTGGTGGAGGAAAAAAGGCAGGGCAAGTACAAATCCAGGCCAGCTGCAAAAATCATTATTGTTGAGCTCTATATGGATCTTTGGAGAATTTTCGTCTGAAATTGTTTTTCGGTAAAGGAAATTTCATTATGGAAACTTATAGCTTGTTTCCACCACAGAACAAAAAAAATTGATTGTGACTTTTTTATCTCATATTTCTGACTTTCTTTTCTCACAATTGTGAGTTATAAAGTTCAAATTATGAAATATTAACTCGCAATTCGAAGAGAGAGAAAAAAGTCAGCTTGCATTTCTGAGAAAAAATATCAGAATTGTAACTTTATTTCTAAGGATTGACTTTATATCTCTGTTTATATAATTCGCAATTGCAAGTCAGAAAAAAAAGTCAGAATTGTGAGAAAAAATTATTTTTTTTATATTTTGAGGTGGCGGAAACAAGCTTTCATAGCATATAGAATAGAATATGTCACTAAAAACCATAAATTTGCATAATTTTTTGAGACCAGTGGAAATATTAGTTGGTCGAGAACAAACCCAGGCCAGCAGCTTTTTAAAAAAACTCTCTGTTTATTTGGAGAATACAAAAAAAACATCATAATGTTTCATTGTAGTTTCTTTAGATCTTTTCTACAGAAATGTGTGTGTGTGTGTGTGTGTGTGTGTGTGTGTGTGTGTGTGTGTGTGTGTGTGTGTGTGTGTGTGTGTGTGTGTGTGTGTGTGTGTGTGTGTGTGTGTGTGTGTGTGTGTGTGTGCGCGTGTGTGTGTGTGTGTGTGTGTGTGTGTGTGTGTGTGTGTGTGTGTGTGTGTGTGTGTGTGTGTGTGTGTGTGTGTGTGTGTGTGTGTGTGTGTGTGCGCGTGTGTGTGCGTGTGTGCGCGTAATATCTACATGTTCTTTTATCATGCTTTGCATTTAAGTGTATTATTCTGGCTTGAGGTTTTAGAAAATGTGTGTTTTCATGAGTTACCGATGATGACCTTCTCGCCTCCGTTCTACACATCTTGGATTTCCTTTGCTAACGAAATGCATTTGTAGGCCAGCATCTCTAAACAAAGCTGCAGTGATGATCTCATTTTCAAGTCAGGTGTTCAGAGATGGCTTGTCAGAAATATGGGGATTGAGGTAAGGTGCAACAAAAGATGCACGGCAGGAACTTGAACTGGGTTTGTGGCATCAGCATTGTGTTCGGTGATATAGGGCGACGCACGGTGTGTTTCCTGCATGTGGCAGTTTAATAATAGCACCCCAGCTTCCAAGATGCAGAATAATGCTGCTACCTGAATCTCAGCCAAAGCGCTTTTAATGCGTCCCTCGGCTCGGGCTTCGGGCACGCGAGTTCGCAGTGGGGGAGCGTGGGTGAGGCCGATGTAATCTCGTGTTGGAAGCGTAAATGTTCAGCCCGGGTCGTCTGTGTGGTCTTTCTCTCTCGGTGCACTCGCAGAATGCCAGTCGAACGCAGCCCGTGTGAAGATTACATCGACGGCTTGCAGAAACTAGGCCACGCTCTGATGTGTTTCAGGGTGAAGGAACCTCACCTGTGATATCAGGGAACGAGCAATGCATACGCGGTGTCTAGTCGGCACGTGCCTTCAGAAATTATGTTGCATAATGTGGAAAATGTGGCTTGCTAACGAGCCTCATAACGAGTTATATTTCAGATAAGATCCACTTTTTTTTTGGAAATAGGCTCATTTTCCAGCTCCTCTAGAGTTAAATAGTTGAGTTTGACCGGCTTCGAATCCATTCAGCCGATCTTCGGGTCTGGCGTTAGCACTTTTAGCTTAGCTTAGCATAGATCATTGATTCTGATTAGACTGTTAGCATCTCTCTCAAAAAAATTACGAAAGAGTTTCAATATTTTTCCTTTTTAAAACTTGACTCTTCTGTAGTTATATCGTGTACTAAGGCCGATTTTCTAGACCGATATGACTAGGAACTATGTAAAATCCTGCGTAATAATCAAGGAACTGCTGCCGTACCAGCAGCGCAATGATATTACACACTAATGGCGCTTTTCCACTGCATGGTACGGCTCGGTTCGGCTCGGTACGGTTCGATTCAGCGCGGAACGGTTCGGCTCGCTTTGCTTTTCCACTGCGTGGTACGACTTGACTCGGTACGGCACGGTTCGGTTCGCTTTAGCTCGGTTGCTTTTCCACTGCAGTTAGTACCGCTTCAAAGTGGGTGGGACTGATCGTTAAGTTGTATGTCCGGTGGTAGCCGTGTGCGGCTAAGAGCTGTGCTACTTCCGCTCCTCGGCAACCAACGAGAGGAACGTCTGCACCTCGTCCACTGACCACGATTCAGCCATTTCTTGTTTGTTTGTTTTTTACTTTTTTTTGTCAAGTAAATACTCTAAAAACAGGTGCTACCGTGTTGGCTGTTGTCTGGCTATTTAAATCTAGCGGGTTTAGTGTCTCGTGTCGCAAATACAATGACGCTGAAGTGACGATTCTGTCTGACCAATCAGTGATCTGCAGTGTTTTCACGTCACATTTAGTATCGGTACGGTACGCTTGGAACTTCAACAGTGGTGGTACCATTTAAAGCGAGCCGAAGCGAGCCGTACCGTACCGTACCATGCAGTGGAAATGCGCCATAAGTGAGCCGTACCGAACCGAGCCGTACCGTACCATGCAGTGGAAAAGCGCCAAAGCGTGCTGTGCCGTACCGAACCGTACCGTACCGTACCATGCAGTGGAAAAGCGCCATTAGTGCCGGCAACGTTGGAAGTTACCGAGCTGGGGACTATTTTCAGGCGCTGGTACTGCAGCAGTTCCTTGATTATTACGCAGGAATGAGAGAATAGTTCCTAGTCATATTGGCCTAGAAAATCACAACTTTTCATTTTCCGTCGGTCTTAGTACATGATGTAACTACCAGTGATGCGCGGGTCAATGTATAAACAACCCGCACCCGACCGGCGTTTTCAACTAACCCGCCCGCAACTCGGACCGCAAAAAAAAAAAGAAGAAAATATTGTACCCGACCCGCATTTTTTAAAAGTAGCGAGTAAATGCTCATCGTAGCGTCATTGGGCCATAGACGTAGGAACTGGTGCGGGCGCAGCATTGTTCTGAATGCTGTATGATATCGCCTAGTGTTATGTAATAAAGGCTTGATTTATTCATTTATTTCGTTCTTAACAATTAAGATGCTGCGTGTGTTTATCCAGTCTAATCGTAGTGTGTGTGTCTCCCCCCGACTTTCCCAACAAAAATCCCCCCCCCCCTCCCCCCTCAGAAAATACATAAAACTGACATTACTGAGCTATATGCGTTTAAAAGTAGCCTATTAAAATGGCACAATGGCATTGCTCAGTTCAACGTGTTGGGAAATCGGGCATTTTGTCCCGCGTCAGCATTTATTCAAAAGTTAATAACGCTTAACATTCAAAAGGTAAATAAGGATTTCCCACTATCATCTCCAGACTGAGCTCGTGCGTCATCCTCGCGCCAGTTATCCAGACAATAAGGCGTAGGCCTATGTATTTCATAGACAATTGTGTCTAGTACTATATAATTTACAAAGGTTTAATTGGCATCTTTATTTCAAACGACCCGACCGACCGCGACCCGAATATCATTACAAATATTTTTGGATGACTCGTAACCGCGGGTTACCGCTCATTTTGGACCAACCCGCGCATCACTGGTAACTACAGAAGAGTCAAGTTTTAAATAGGAAAAATATGTAAACTCTTTGGTCATTTTTTTGAGAGAGATGCTAACAGTCTAATGATCTATGCTAAGCTAAGCTAAGAGTGCTACCGCCAGACCCGGAGATCGGCTGAATGGATTCGAAGACGATAAAACTGTTTAACTCTAGAGAAGTTGGAAAATGAGCCTACCCAGCCAGCAAAAAGTCGTCTATTAGACGTTGAATAGACGTAATTTTTACGGTCTAATTACGGTCCACTGAAGGTTGAAAATGAAAATTGAAAAGACGTCAAATTTGTCCGACTTTTCAACGTTTAAATTTTTTTTATAACTTTGACGGAATATGTAAAACTCTTTAAATTTATTTAAGATAATAATGAACATGGTTTGGTAGTTTGTTTTCTCTGTTGTTTTAGCATGTATAACAGACTTATCCTAGCTGTCTTAGATTATCAGTTGAAAACATTTTAGATGATCAGTTGAAAACACGTAGTCAAACAGTCCGGCCAAAACTACTTAGTTGAAATCACGTCGTAAACCAGTCCAAGGCGGACCGACATATTTTCAACCATATTTCAACGTTGAAAGACGGTAATTGTTTACTGGGTATTTCCAAAAAAAAGAGAAAAAGAAGAGTGTTCCTTTAATCTTAGTTTAATATGCAAAGATAATATTTGAGCATCCTGACGCTGAAGCATTGAGTGAGTTTGGGAAACCTGTTTGAAAACAGTCAGCCGTCGCAGTATTGACGCTTTAAACTCACGTTAATGCTATGTTACAATATATGTTTTGCTATATGAATTCGCAGGTCACCGCCGGTGTGCAGGAAAAAGACATTCCCTTCCCAGCAGCCGTGTCCATATGAGTGGAAGTGGATGGAGACTCGTCCGACGGTAACGTGTTTCTTTTCAGACTTTGTTCCCGATCAAACGCTTGAACAATAACAAAGTGTGTCCCAAAAGCACTACATTTCAATTGTGTGTAGTGTTCGACTTTGGAGAAGAAGCGACTGCTAAATGGCAATTAACAACAAAAAGCGCTCTAGAGAGTAAAACAATCTTTTTCGTTCTTCTCTCTTCCTCTTTTTTTTTGATTGTTGGTTTGAATTAACACCCGAATAAGTGAATCACAAAGACTGACAGTTGTGTTTCTGGCTCGGCTTCTCGGCTTTTCGCTTCTATGCAAGTACACAAACATGAAACAGACATTATTTGAAATATTTACTCAGCAGATGTGTTTTCTCTTTTCTTTTTTTTTAAAGAAAAGGAGAAAAAAATCCATCACGGAATAGGAAACGGGGTTGGGAATAAACGCAGTAATTTGGTTCTTCTCTTCATGGATTACTGTCACTCACCATCAGCCGCTGTGTGCGCTTGCCAGTCCTGTTTGCGATTTCTGGGCTTGTGCTGTACCTTGAAATATTTGCCAAATGGATTTTATAGAGGCTGTAATTAAATTTAGTCCACCTTCACATGGTTTAGCAGGGCAGAGGCAGACTCTCTCCTTTGAGTGGGTTTTCCTGGTGCTTTCTCAAACACTTCACATCCAGATTAACACACAGATTTTGTGATATGTTTACTTTTTAGAAATATTTGAAAGGAATTCAACAATGCAGATATATATGCTTATAATTAACAATGACAATAGAAATATAAAAGCTGTATAAATTTAGCCTAAAATGACCTATTAGAATGAAGATGCATATTCGTGAAATCATATTTTTATCGACTTCACCTCTAATTCCAGTTCTGTTTTTACTCATTATCATCATTATTTTTTATATGTAACCGAAGATGTTTTGAAGACTTAAAGATGCTCTTTTAACATATTATCGGTTACACTTTACAACAAGGTTTCAGTTGTTAATATAAATTATCATGAACTAAACTTCTACTTTAACATTTACTAATACATTATTAAAATTCAATGTTTGTATCGTTTAACATTAGTTAATGCACTGTGAACTAATATGAACATTATTATTAACATTAAATGCTGTACAGATTGATCACTGTTAGTTTATATTAGTTAATGCATTAACTAATGTTATCCAATGAGACCTATTATCAAAATATAATACTCATTATTTTTTTTTTCAACAAAATCAGTTTAATAGTTCAAATGCCTGTAAGTCATTGTGCATCTGTACGTGAAAAAATAAATTTAAAAAATCCTTATTTTGCAGGATTTATATCCCTAACCCGGCTTAGGTGTGTTTTAAACGTTACATTACACAAACATTTTGACGATTCGGTTCATATCTCAGTATTAAAGCAATGTTCGGTACAGCAGGGGGAGAAAACTAAATACAAAATATTTTCTAAAAAAAAAAAAAAAGAACTGTGTTTTTTTTAAACAAATGTATATGTGTTTAAATAAATTATATTATTATAACATTTTCTAAAGGATAAAAAAAAATCAATCTGAGCTAATGCTGTAAAGTATATGGGGAGCCCTTAATTACACATTACTATAATATTTAAGGTTAGAATTAACTACAGAGCGCAAATTATTAAATTCAGTTGCGTTATTTTTAGATATAATAATCAACACTCAAAAAAATTTGCACATAAGGCAGGTTTTGCATTACTTCTAAATCTAATTATAAAGTTAATTTTCTACTCCAATTCATTTTTGAAAAATAATCATTCACACAGTGGCTGTCATAAGTTGTTTTCATGTCAACAAAGCATTGTTGACATACATTACATAATCAAGACATTACTTAAAAAAACATACATTACATAATCAAGACATTACTAACAGGTTAAGTAAATATAACGAATAGGCAAACATTTACATTTAATCATTTAGCAGACTTTTATCCAAAGTGAATATAATAATATAATATAGTGCATATACAAAAGAGTTCATTTCTCTTGTGAACTAACCTGCAGTCGACACTAAATGTAAATGTAATTATATTATTCTCAAGCTGTTTTATTGATATCTTTCCGCAGTTGAAACACTGGTTGAGACAGAAATACATAATAAAGGCTAGATGTCTTATGGCGGAGTCTCTAACGTCATCACCCGGCGGCCATCTTGTCACAGTCAAGCTTTCTGGCGGGCTCTGTGGTTCCTGATGTACGGTGAGTGATCGGATTCGGCACGAACACACATACTCTTATCTCGCTGAAATCTAGACGGATTTACAAACGGTTTGGATTCTTACAAGCGTTATTAACATGGCTATAATTCTGGATGCTTGAACATGTTAAAATATATAATATTATAATTATTCATAAGTATGCAGTGTCATAACTACATCTCTGACGTTTATAACAAACCAACACGTTTGAAAATCGGTTGAAAATTTAGCAAGTTATGGTTATTTTAAAAGTACATGCACAGTTAAAACACAATGTTACGAGTGAGCGAGCTGACTGTGACAAGATGGCCGCCAGGTGCGGACGTCGACCTCCATTGGCCAGCAGCGCGGACGAGACATCTAGCCTTTATTATGTATATCTATGGGTTGAGAGATGTAAACATATCGATTGATCGTCTCTTCTTCTGCGCTTTTTACTGTTAGCGAACAGTGTTGCATTACCGCGCGCCCCCTGCTGGATTGCAGTGTGAATCGCCTGTGACTGAATGTATTGTGCACTGAACGGTTCGGGACAAATACATGTACTGTTACACCACTCTAAAAAATGCTGGGTTAAAAACAACCCAATTTGGGTTATTTTGGCAACCCAACGTTGGGTCAAAAAGGGACGTACCCAGCGCTGGGTACCCAACTAGTTGGGTTTAATGTTTGACCCAGCATGCTGGGTTGTCATTTTAATCCAATTATGGGTTAAAAATTACTACAGTGCTGGGTTAATATGTAGGTGCTTTACTTCTGTGTAATATGAAATATAAAGTTGCTGATTCATATGTAATATTTTGCTTATGAAATTATATATACAGAGAAATGGGACAGGATTTTGTATGGCAGTTGTCAGCAATATATACCGGTCAAAAATGAATTGAAAAAGAAACTAGTGCTTTCCATGGAACCATCATTCTCGTAAATCACGGTCTGAGCGCTAAATGCGAGACGCTACACGTGCACACGCGACGCACATACACAAATGACTTGCTGACGGCCCGTAATTACCACTGGTTCGCTGGCCCTTTTGGATAGCAGTTATGGTGACATAATTCATTAGTGTTTGCCCAAAGAAATGATTTGAAATCTTTAAAGTGCTCCTTCAAGCATAATAGCTATTAAGGGGGCCACATGCAAGACTGAAGTGTTAAACGGTTTGTTGAAGTCAGCTGGGGTACAAGAGATGATAAATATAAATTATAGTTAATATACTGCACCAGTGGTTTTTAAAAAAGCAGCACAAGACTGCTAGCAGCGGCAGCCCTTCACGGATGCACGCCACAAAATGCACAACGCCCACAAACAACACTTCACTTTCACAACTCTGAGAGGTTAGTGCATTGCTTTTGCCTGGGTACACAAATTTGATTACTAACAACATGTTTTGTACACCTGCAACCCACATGCAAACAGCCAGAGCGCTCGCAGGGTGCAAATACCCTTATTTGATTAGGAAGAGTTGAAAAGTTTGCACTTTAAAAGTAGATTCGCTCCGCGTTTGTGTTGTTTGTGTTTTGTAAGTTAATTTGTTCAAACCGCACGTTATAACTGGTGACAAAGCCTTCTGGTAACAATATGTTTTTCCCAATGTATTTTTTAACATTTATGAGCTTAGGTGCAAATGAATAAAATCAGACAACTGTGAAACATGATCACATGACATGCAGAGCAGGTGAAGATGTAGATTTTTTTTATAATTTTTTTTGTCATTTATAACATGAAGGAAATGTGGTGCTCCAAAAAAATTAGAAAGTTTAAAAATCTGACACTGACAAAAATATGTATAATAGTCCTCTCAATCATTAAAAAAATTGACTTAAAAAATTTAATTAATCACGATTAATCGAACCTAACATTAAAGGTTATTTTTTAAATATTTTTATATTGTAATAATTTCACATTTAATCTCCAAATTAATGTAGAAACATAAATACAGTAGCTTATGTTTTAAATGTTAATGGCATCTTTTTATGAAAGAAGGCCAGTATCACTGATAACAATACCATACATTTTGTCTTAATTTTAGGCATTCATTATAGGCATTAAGCATTCTAGTATAATTTAAAGCTATCAACATTGACATTTATTAGGCTTTAAAAAATATAACAACTTTTAATTTAAGTGAACATAACAATCTTCACATAAACCTATTATAATAAATGTCACGTTTGCCTGCGCTTCAATATATCAGGGCTAAAAAAATTATATTGGCCAGTCAGACCAGTTCAGATTTTTACTTGCCCTGTCAAAATGCTTATTAACAAAATAACAAAAAGTTATTGTTTATAGTTGTTTTTGACCCATGTAACCTTGTAAAAAGTGCTTTAAGATTATAAATTAGAATATAAATTAAAGATACAAAAGTTATTCAGCCATCAGTTACGCAGTGGGTTTATTAGGCTGCTGTCTCTTAACCTCACGCACATGACACAGATCTGACATGCATCATATTTTCTCTTTACATTCATTTAAAGGGCACCTATTATGACATTTAAAATGTTCCTAATGTTGTTTAGGGAGTCCCCAACAACAGTTTTACATGCATGCAATGACAAAAAACACTTTTGTTTTCGTATAATATGCATTTATTTTTACCTGATTTGCTCACCGACTCCCAAATGATTCGTTTAACGACTCGTTTTTCAAACCCCTCCTTTGCGCGACGCTAATCTGCGATTGGTCAGATGACCCAGCAGTGTTTACAGAGATAATACTTATTTTTAACACGGAGTACAATGATGCTTTTATCAATTAAATTGTGTTATAATAATGATTATAGTCCACTGCTTTGTAGTTTGTAGTAAAAAACGAAAAATAAGATAAAGAATTTAATGTTATGTTAGCGAGCATAGCCCAGAGTTCATATTGTAAAAGCACAATCAGTCTTTGTTTGCGTTAGCCCGATGCATAAACATAACGTTTTTACAAAAAAAAAAATGCAGTTACGTTACAGTTATTACTCTATTCTTTAGACAACTCCGAAAACAACGACAAACACTTCACATATCTCAATACAATTGTCATTGAAGACCTAGAAGCTAAACGGTGCTTACACAATAAACAAAATAATTATTAAGCATGCTACATAAAATATAAAAGCAAAAATTATTAATAACACTTACAGGTTGTGATACGGAGGAGGAAGCTGATGCAAATACACTTGGAACTGAACCTTCCTTCAATATCAGCCAGCTCGCGAATCCAAGTTTGATTGCATTTAAAAAGCAATCGTCTTCAAAATGACGCGAACAAAGCACAAGGCTCGGACTACACTTCTGTGGTATAGTTGTATATATGAATTGTAGCCACTTAGTCTTCAAATGCTCCTCCTTGGGCAGATGAAAAAAGTTTGCTTTTGAGCCGCACTTCAGAACACAGCGTCTCGTCGCCATGATATTTTCAAGTTTTCCCTGCTGGCCTTTTGGAGCGCAATAAGTGGGCGTGTCGTATTCAAATAACTTGACAAGTTGACGTCATCTAGTCAGAGAAAAAGCTTCGGTCTTCTAACGATTCATAAAAATGACTCAGAGTCGACTCTCACTTTTGAAAGACAATAACTTTATATACGGTGCACTTTCATATTTCAAACTTTGCAGGATGTTTTTGTTCACTTAGATCTATGTTACACACTACATGAAAGGTAAATTTCAAAATTCCATAATAGGTGCCCTTTAAGACTTAATTTAAAGCTACAATATGTAATTTATTCCACCGCTAGGGGGCGCTAACCTCTTACAATAGCAAAGGCGTAGGTTGATGACGCATTAAGTGGAATTATGGAACTTGTCGTCATGCCGAAGGATTTAATTATGTTTATGGATGAGTGAATACATTGATGTTTTTATCATGGCTGTGGTGTGAAGCAGACGCGAGTGCTAATGAGAGACAGATATCAGCGCCACACGCGACGAGTCCCGCGGGTATAAAGCAATAAGGAAATTTCATTCTACCGAACGAACTTACCCGCAAGTGCTGAATAACACTCACACAGGACAGTTTATTAGACGAATGAAAGTTGTGAGGTAACAGCGCTGTCTCACTCGCTCTACACTATCACACTAAAGTTATAATGTTATTATCTGTGTGTTAGTTTGTCTGTATGAGACTAGCAGTACGCTAGATCAACATTAGAATAACATACTGATCATATTCTAACATTTTTTATCATGTTGAGCTACATAACATTGATTAGTTTTATGTACATTTGCTCACCTGTCTAATAAAGTACATGTACGAGCGGCGTCTCTGTCGAGTGGAAGTTAGTCGCGGACGCTAGCTCTCGGCGAGTGGAAGTTAGTCGCGGACGCTAGCTCTCGGCGAGTGGAAGTTAGTCGTGGACGCTAGCTCTCGGCGAGTGGAAGTTAGTCGTGGACACTAGCTCTCGGCGAGTGGAAGTTAGTCGTGGACGCTAGCTCTCGGCGAGTGGAAGTTAGTCGTGGACGCTAGCTCTCGGCGAGTGGAAGTTAGTCGTGGACACTAGCTCTCGGCGAGTGGAAGTTAGTCGTGGACACTAGCTCTCGGCGAGTGGAAGTTAGTCGTGGACACTAGCTCTCGGCGAGTGGAAGTTAGTCGTGGACACTAGCTCTCGGCGAGTGGAAGTTAGTCGTGGACACTAGCTCTCGGCGAGTGGAAGTTAGTCGTGGACGCTAGCTCTCGGCGAGTGGAAGTTAGTCGCGGACGCTAGCTCTCGGCGAGTGGAAGTTAGTCGTGGACGCTAGCTCTCGGCGAGTGGAAGTTAGTCGTGGACACTAGCTCTCGGCGAGTGGAAGTTAGTCGTGGACGCTAGCTCTCGGCGAGTGGAAGTTAGTCGTGGACACTAGCTCTCGGCGAGTGGAAGTTAGTCGTGGACGCTAGCTCTCGGCGAGTGGAAGTTAGTCGTGGACGCTAGCTCTCGGCGAGTGGAAGTTAGTCGTGGACGCTAGCTCTCGGCGAGTGGAAGTTAGTCGCGGACGCTAGCTCTCGGCGAGTGGAAGTTAGTCGTGGACACTAGCTCTCGGCGAGTGGAAGTTAGTCGTGGACGCTAGCTCTCGGCGAGTGGAAGTTAGTCGTGGACGCTAGCTCTCGGCGAGTGGAAGTTAGTCGCGGACGCTAGCTCTCGGCGAGTGGAAGTTAGTCGTGGACGCTAGCTCTCGGCGAGTGGAAGTTAGTCGTGGACGCTAGCTCTCGGCGAGTGGAAGTTAGTCGCGGACGCTAGCTCTCGGCGTCTCGAAAACGCCACGCTGATATTGATCCTCGTTTTATTTCTCCTTTTGTCCCAAATTCTGCTTGCCATGGTCCATAACGTTTGAACGAAACAACAACAGCGTGAGCGTGCCGCTAGACGTAGCACAGTTGTCCACGTCTGTCGCCATGGTTACTATGGCAGTACGAGCGGAAACCAGGGATAACGCGGATATTACGTCAGTGACCGGCAACAGTGAACAGAGACGAGCCATTATTATTTAAAATGTGAATTTCTCTGAAATTAAAAATCTTTGGGAACTTTTGGGATATTGTAAGTACACAACTGCAGGAAATATATCACACTGTGCAAGTGATTTTTGGATATTTTATTATAAAAATCTTACATATTGTACCTTTAACTCATTTAAGACTGTGCTTGCGATGATACTCGACAAAACGGACATTTTGGCATAATTGTGTGTGTTTTTGTCCATTGAAGCGCTGTGTGAAGCGTCTTTCTGTGCGCACGAGTGTGTGTGTGTGTGTGTGTGTGTGTCACACAGGCAGAAGATTCACCACTGTGTTCCCTTTTGTGTCTTATCGTGCTTGAATGGTGCTTGAAGCATTTGCATGAATAAGAGCGTGATCATATATTGTAACGCTATAGCCAAAGGATGACGAAAAAAAGCAAAACCAAAAAATAAATTATTTTATTTTTTTAAATATTTAATTTTGACGGCACTAATAGAGTTTAGTTTAAATACAAATATATATTGTATACCAAACAAAGATTCCTAAGATGAATAATTCAGGTTATCCCTGTAAGGCGGTCTATGCCGGTGACGGCCCTGCACGCACTCGAGTTTTGCACCTAATCTGGATTTTCGGACTGAATTTGGTTGAAAGAATGACGTGTCCTAATAGCCGCTCCCACCGGCAAGGCCTCTTTTATGAGCTCGACTTGTTCATTGTCCGCGTGGGCCGACCAGCACCACAGACACGGCATTCATCACTTTGTCTGGTCTTTGTGTGTCTCCTTTTGAACCAAACAGCAGGAATTATTAAGGGCTTAACACGTCGAGGGTCCCGATGTGTCTGTGACGGCATAAGCCTCTTCCCGAACCCGAGCGACCCTTCCTTATCCAGGGTTAGGAAACATTCAAGCCTATTCTTCGCGTTATCGAGCGTCTGCATCACGCGTTCGCCTGATCTTGTCGATTTACAATAAATAAGCGAGTTTCTAAACAGCGAACGCAAACGAGAGCCGCGTTCCCAGGAAGAGGTGAATGAATGAGTCTGCGTTTGGGGAATTCCAGGGATTATTATTATTATTGGGAGCGTGAACGCGGTTCTCGTAAGCGTGGTTTTCCGGAGTACCACCACACCTCGGCGTCTCGGGTCCCGCTGATTTAGGGAGCGTGTGAAATCCATGGCACCTCTCCTGCATTCCTGGCTGAATCGGTGCCATATCTGTGATGGACTGAGGCAGAAGAGCAGGCAGCCGGGGATGAATACGGCTTAATCTTTACACAGGCCACATGTGTGCGCATGATAACATGGATGCTTTCTTCCTGCGCTGGGTTATTCTCATCCGGCTGCCAGGTTGCTGCCTCGAACAGCCGTGTTTCGCTGCGATATTTAGCTTGCACCAGAAAAGAACGACGGCACCTCCTAAGGAGGGGGTTAATGCATGTTTTTGGAATTGGAGGCAAAAATTGCTGTAATTCCTGACACATTTCGAGAGACAGATACGGCGCTTTTTCGCTGCAGACAATATGTAAGAGCAACTATAAATGGATGGCTCGCTTCTCAGAAGCTGATATTTGATTTAAGTCCTTGTTGTGATGGAGATGAGATGAGGTTATTTTTGGGCACTCGTGACAACACTCGTTTAATGCGTTTGACCGAACGGAGACCCGCTACTCTCAAAATGCAGAATTTGATGCCTTTTGTTTACAGTCATGCTTTTTTTTTTTTTTTTTTTTTTGGTTCACACATTGTTTTCCCCCACCCTTCTGGTTTTCCCAGGATCACTAAAACATTCATTGTGATTGCATTAACATAAATGATTCTATAGCATCCCCGTCTGTAATTACGGCCCGTGTTTCCGCGGCCTTCGGCCTTGAGTTTCCGTGAACCCCAGGTGTAGATCTGGGCTCGTGTAATGAACACACACACGGACTCTCTCCTCTCTCTCCTGCAACCGGCTCAATTAAAGCAAACGCAGGATGTGCTGTGATATTAACACAGAATTAATAGACTCTCACTAATTGAATCTATCACATTCAGTGGGCAGTATGTCTTCAACACAAACACAATTGTGTGTTTGGACGGCTAACAAAGGCTTTGCTGAGATGCCACTGCCAGCCCAGTCTGTAGTTCAGTCAGAATATAATACTTTTATTGTTGCATGCTAGCCATATTTATTTATTTATTTATTTGCATGATTTATGTATGCATTTGTGTGTGTGTGTTTTTTTTTTGTATGTATGTTTTATTTATTTATTTGATTGTAGTTGTTTCCATTTCGTATTTATTTATTTTGTATGACTTTGCATGTTTAATGCATGCATTTGTGTACTTGTTTGTATGTATGTTTTATGTATTTATTTTGGATTTATGATTTTCTTTGTTTGCATATTATTTATTTATTTTGGATTTATGATTTTCTTTGTTTGCATATTATTTATTAATTTGCATGTTTGTATTTTATTTGTTTTTATGCTGTATTTATGTATCTATTCTGGAATTATGTCTTTGTTTGCATGTTTTAGATTTATTTATTATTTATTAATGTGCATGTTTTTTTGTGCATGTGCATGAGCTATTTATTGTTCGAATTGGTTTTCACGTATTTATTTATTTCAGAATGACATGCTATAAAAATAAAAATGGAAACGCAGCTTTATCATCATCATCCTCTTTTGAGAGATTTTACTCAATACAAACTCTGTGATAATTATTATTTTAGCACGTATCTGGCCTCTGCACTTTGATGTAGCTGTCGCACAAAGACATCAGAAATCATGACATCTGTTTGGAAAGCACGTTGTTTGTTTGCAGTAATAATACATCTGCATCTCCTTCAGTCGCTCCTTAGTTGTTCAAGTAGATACAATTGCAATGTCAGATGCACCTCTAATTGAAAAGTTAATTATCTTTCTGAAGCCATCAGCTGTCACTTACGAGGATCAGATACCGCTATCCTCTCTGGGGACCCACTGTATTTTGGATGTAATGGTTTGGGACCCTACATTTTGTTGCATGTGAACATTTGATCACTGAACAGACCATTTATAGCTCACTGTTTAATTGAAGGCAAATTAGCAGGACTATACGCAGTGTTTAATCTCACATAGGAATTGTTTTTTTAAATGTGGCTCAACTAACACAATCAAACTTTCCATTAGTCCACTTGTGTCTCTTGATGCCTTTGTTATTTTCTCATTACTCTTTATCTGAAACTCTATGGCTCCCAAAAATATCAAGAGAATGGGATTATCCAGTGTTTTAACTACTAGTCCGTGAGAAATGCCTTACATTTCTGAAGTCATGACAGGAAAACAAGAAATACCGCCTTAACGTTCTCTAAACTGTAAGTGCCACTGTTTTATGGGACATCACAACTCGATTGCTTTTGTAGAGACACATATTTTCAAGCCCCCCTCCTCCTCATATTAAGACACTCTCAGACATGAGCTTGCTTGCAGAATCCTATAGAAGGGAAAGAATGTGTGGAAATGATTATCCCTATGGGACAATAAAGACTCTATCTATAGAATTGATGTATACTTCTCTATGTGCTCGTGATGTGAAGCCTCAAAGTGGCTTTCATAAAAGTTTTAATGGCCCGCAGAATATTTTGTTGTATGGATTTCTGAACATGCAATATATAAGAAAGAACCGACCCTCTACTTTTAAACAAAAAACAAAAAAAATGTTTAGCTTCATGCATTCTTTTTTAATCAACACTTGAAAGTGGGTAAGTTTCATAAAGAAATCAACATTTTGAGCAAAAAGCTGAGAAAATTTCATTTTTGTCTAAGATTGCATCCAATTCGGATTCCTCATGATGATTAAAACACAGATAAATTAAATCGAGTCCATAGACACCGTGTTTTCACAGTCCTACAGCTCGTGAGTCGACATGTCGTTAACATTAAGCAGTTTTGATTTATATGCTGTTTAATGTTGATGATCGCATTATTTTACATATGCTTCAGATTACATATGATATCGCTTGTTTCTGCTTCTTCTTCGCCTGTGTTTTGATCTGGAGATTCAGTTCTCTTTCACTAGATGCATAATAGCGCCCACTACCATATAACATATGAAACACACATACAACAGTGAAAACACGGAAAGCCGGAAAATCCAGTCAATGGCAGGGAAAGAGTTAACTTGTTCAGCTTCTTACTGTCAGAAGCAAATATTTTGATGCTGTTCTCTTTTCATTACTGGTGATGATGCTGTATGAGTCAAAGTAAACGTTGCTAATCCATTTGTCCTAAAAGCGCCGCCGCATCCAGTGTAGACAGCATCGCTGATTATAATGGTTTCTGTGCGCCTTTTCTCGTTACACCGCTTACATATAGACATGTTGTGAAGTTTGAAGCAGATTCATCGTCTGCTTTGTTCACCCGGCACTGGCGGTCCCTTCACAAACGTGTCCGTGGATCATGCAGAATGCAGTTGAGCTGACACTACGCCACATTTGAATGTTTTTTCTTTGGTTGATAGTTCATGGGAATCAAACGGTGACCTTTGGCATTGTCCTGCAGGATCTGAACGCTTTATTTTTTATATAACTTGAAGAATAGTGTCCGAGGTCTTCCTCTGCAAGTTTGGTTGTCTTGAATATTCTTATATTCAAGTCACTGATCACTTACGTACAGTCAAGATATTGTCATGTTCATTTCACGTTGATAAAAAAGCACAAACTTTTTTAAATTTTTTTATGTCGCTCATAAATAGAGATCTTGTGTGCTTTCTGTCAATTACAGTACGATTAAATGTGGGCAGTTTTTCTCCTTTTAATAGTTTAGGTCAGTGTAGTGGGTTGTAGAATATTTTTCTGTTTTAATTAAAGGTACCGCATTCTCCATGGTAACAAATTATTAATGCTTTTAGATACATGATGTGATATATATATATATTATTAGAAATATACGTGGAATATACAGTATATGTGAGTAAGCCTCCTTCTGTCTTTATATACCTCACCATATCTGTTCACATAAGACCCCAAAATTCATTTAAAATGAATTGCACTTGTAGAATGTGGCTGAGATTGTTCAATCTTTGGCCAGAAATTCATTCAGAGACGGTTTAAGATGAGCCATCGTCTCTGTACAGTATTCCCACGGCATGAAACTCTCGACAGATTCAGAGATCAGTTTTACTGTAATTAGGGAAATACTCTACATGTCATTTTGAATCTTCATACCACTACAATAACTTCCACACTTTTGATATTACTCACAGACAGTTACTCATCGTATTGAACAGGACTGAGTGTGTTTGGCTCTTTGTTGTGGCACTTTCCGTTTCTAAACTCCTACGGCTTACTTGAAGCAAACCATCGCCGGTCTTTCCACAACAAGCCTGATAAGCTGAGGTGCTTTATGTTGATTTCTGCTTTTATTGGACTGGGAAAATTAAAGAAAAGCAACTAGATGATGATAATGCATGATTAGAAGTATCCCAAAAATGTATTTTACGGCGCCGTCTGGTTTTGCTGATGGGCATTTCCTGAAATTGAATGATTGCATTGCGTTGCGTATTGAAACGAGCACAAGTTAAAGAGCATTGCCTCTGCTAACCCGGTGTAGAAGAAGTGCTCGTGTGTGAACACGGTGTGTTTTGCGTATCCAAAAACAAGGTTTGTTCCCTGTCAGTTATTTTAAAGCTGGCTGTTTAAAAGAATCAAGGTGTGAAAGGAAATGTTTGACCTTAAGTCTTTGTGGTCGCTTTCACGTTTTGTGTGGGTTATTTCCTACCAATTATAAAAAAAAGTATTGCGGTCATGAGCGTTTCTGAAACTATGCGCAGTCAATATTGGAGGTAAATATGATCTCATAATGACATTTGCATGCGATTTTTCACCTGTATCCTGAATTCATACCAGCAACAACCTAATCTTAAAAGCACAGACCTTATGTTTTAACCGATACGGTTCGGATCGGGAACAAACGGCGGTGCCGAGATGCCATCCGTGCTGTTGAAGAATGTGGGTATGGAAGTGTCCAGCGTTGGCACGCGCCAGTTCTCCAATATGCCTCGCCACCATCACCCAAGCCTTCGCACGGTGTCAGACGCCGATATGAGACAGAAAGAAACGCCACCTCTTATCGGCGCCAATCCAGATTAACTCAAAGACACGCTCCCCCTACATTTCTGGGCCCACTTGCTCCAAATTTGGGCACGGTTTGACTTGTTTTTGAGCTGTGGCGAACCTAAGGCAAACGGAGAGCCCTGGCCAAGGTGCTCACAATTAGCCACATTTCCCAGGGCTGCGGGCCTGTGGGTTTACTGGACGGCTGAGGCTTAAACCCCCTCGTGTCCCTTCGGGAATCTCGGCCAACTCGGAGCCGCTGGCATCCCTGGAGTGATCGCTGAGAGGTGGATGGGGATGATATGCCTTCCACAAGAGGCCATTTGCATCGTGCTGAATTCTGAAAGGGATAAAAGAAACGTGTTGGCTGGAGGTGTGTGTGTGTGTGTGTGTGGACCGAGAGCTGCCTTCACTTCTGTCCTGTTTGTGTTCACACACACACACACACACAGCCGTGCAAAAGTTTGGGGTCGGTTCGATTTTTAAATGGTTTTGAAAGTTTTTCTTCTCACCAAGGCTGCATTTGTTTGACCAAAAAATAAAGCAAACATATTATTAGGATTTAAAATAGCTGGAAATATCTAGTAAAGTGTAATTTATTCCTGTGATCAAAGCTGAATTTTCAGCATAATTACTCCAGTCTTCAGTGTCACATGATCCTTCAGAAATCATTCGGCAAAAAATTATTTTCTTCGTCAGTATTTTTGTCTTGTTTTCCAGTATGCCTAAACATGTATAAATCGGGATACATTTACTTGAAAAGATGTGTGAAAAATGAAATGTATTCAAAAGCGAGTTTGTGTTTAAAACAGGAACATATATGGGGTCAGAAAAATAAACTTGTTTTACCTTTGAATTAAGCCTGTGAATTTCTGACCCCTTTGGCTGATATTTAAGCATAAACTTTTGATATACTTTTTTAGACAACAAGACTTAACATCGTATCTACTTTTGCCTCTCAAGTAAATGCATCTTGATTTGAGAATGTTTAAATATTTATACTGAAAAACAAGAGAAAAATACTGATGAAGAAAATTATTTTTGTGCAGTGTGTCACATGATCCTTCAGAAATCATCCTAATATGCTGATTTGCTGCTCAAGATTTTTTTATTTATTATTATCAATATTGAAAACAACTGTGCTGCTTCATAATTTTGTGGAAAATCTGATGCATTTTTTTAAAAATCAGCATTTATTTTGTTTTTGTTTTTTAATAAAATGTCTTTACTGTCACTTTTGATCAATGTAATGCATCTTTGCAAAAAACATTTTTTTTATTATTTTCTTTTTTTAAATCGTACTGACCCTAAACTTTTGAACAGTAGTGTATGCAATGCACAGTTACAGAGTCACTATTTCATTTAAATGTGGCATTGAATGCCGTAAATGATCTTGTATGTGTTTGTCATGCATGGTGTGGGGGAAAAAGCTTTTGCATTTGAAGAAATTCACAATTTGTATTAGATTGTGATTGTGTTTGGTCTGTGATTTTCATTGCAGTCGTCAGAAACACAGTGGTAAAAAGTAAAAAATGCATTAGTGGTCATATCATGAGGAATCAAATTTTTATTATTTTTTTAGATAAAACTTTATTGTACAATGAAAAGCTTTCAGAATTCAACTCTTATTTCTGTGAAGGATTTGCAAAAAATATATATTGAAATGTATCTAAGTTTGCTTAGACAAATTGGATTGGACCTACAAGTTCAATTAAACCATCAAAATATGAGGAAAATATTTTATAAATATTTATTTATCTACGAAAAATGCAAACTACTATGCAAAAAAAAAAAAAAATGCACAGAAAAACAAAAAGCTGACAGGAAAAAGCATACAATATAATCAGTTATTAATATTTAATTAGTTCTCTCTTGTTTGTGCATGTGTTCATAGTTTCTCTGTATGACAGCCTGGCCAAAAAATATGTCATTGTCACCCAACTAATTTGGATTAGGATTATTTTATATGGAAAAATGGAAAATTATGACCATTTATGGCACAAAAGACCTTTGTGCAAATTATAAGTGGACCTCAAGGGGAAAAAAAAGAATGATACTGCGCAGATTTAGTATTACAAGTGTTACGTATAAGTACTGTAATTGTTAATTCAGACATCAGACATTTCCTTCCTTATCTCTGTCAGCTCTACCCAAACGGGTTTGATTAATTCACACAGGAAGTGCTTGTGAAAGAGATTTATATCACAATTCATCTGCAAAATAATCAAATCATTACCAGTTAATGACAGCGGGATGACGGATGGTGTGGGTATTTGCCCGGTCCCAGTAACACTAGCGCCCGTAGACACACTGCTAGACCGTAATTGTGTTTGTGCTGTTCTGAGATCAGTCGCGCAGACGATCCTGATCTTAATGAAGTCGTCTGACTTCTGTCACGATCACCGGGGGCAACGAGGTTTGGGAGAAGCGGGAGAAGCGCTGTCTTTGGTTGAGGGATCCCCCATTGCTTTCAATGCAGTGATGTAGAGTGCTTGTCAAAAGCAACATGGAATATCGCAGGATTAATTGGTCGGAGAAAAGAAGTGGAAAAGTCTATCAATAGAGCGTAATTGAAACTCGTTTACTTCTCGGTGTAATCAAACCAGCACTGTGTGTCTCGTCGTCGGGCAGCTTTGAAGACTCGTCGAAATCTTATTTATTACTATTATGTTATTTAATGCTTTTTTATTTAGTTTGGATGCATTCAGTTCATCAAAAGTTTTGTGTATTGTTACAACGTATTCTATTTCAAATGTCACTATTCAACAAAAAAAGTGCTGAAAAGACAGTTTCCATAAAAATATGAAGCGGCACAACTGTTTTCAACATTGATAATAATCAGAAATGTTACCAAATCATCATATTACACTAAAAAAATGCTGGGTTGTTTCAACCCAATTTTGGGTCAAATATGGACAAACCCAAATGTTGGGTTAAAAATTTAATTTAAAAATTTAACCCAACGGCTGGGTTTGTCCATATTTGACCAAAAATTGGGTTGAAACAACCCAGCATGAAGGATCATGTGACACTGAAGACTGGAGTAATGATGCGGAAAATTCAGCTTTGATCACAGGAATAAATTACACTTTACTATATATTCACATAGAAACATCTATTTTAAATTATAATAATATTTCACAATTTTTACTGTATTTTTGATCAAATAAATGCAGCCTCGTGAACAGAAGAGACGCTTTCAAAAATCATAAGGACCCCATAGTTTGTTTTATGCATGTTTTTATGGCTTTAAACTATTTGAGAGACTCGAATATTTGACTAGAGGGAAAAATTGTTATTTACTGACCCTCATTTATTTTTTTAAATCTGAAACATGATAGATTTCTTTCCTCATGCAGCTCTTTTTCATGAAATTGCAGCTCATAGAGACCATGTTTGACAAGCTAAGACAAAAAACTCATTGTTCCTTGCATAAAAAAAAAGTAGCATTGGAGTTATTTTATGGATCTGATGTGATTGACAGGTTGCCCAGGCCTCGTCATCGGAGAAGAGACCAGGAACAATAATGATGTGCACGGATAAATCGAGAATTGTCAATTTTGATTTCACGGTGACCTTTAAAAAGAAATGGTGTTCAGCCACAGCATCTAAAAATATACGCTTTCTCTGATTTCAATCTAAACACTTAAAAGTTCATGTTATTTGTTAACTACCCATTAGCAGATTTATTAAAGAGAAAAAAAATTCAGCTTTACCTAATGTATTGTATGCGGCAAACATCACGTCGCTGCTTTAATGTTTGCTTGTTATGTTACATAGGTAATTTTCTGAAGAAAAAAAAAAAAAGTATAAAGTTACAGATGTGTCATGAAAATGTTTTTTTCTGAGACGAATGTTAATAGAATCAAGTGTGAAATGCTGTTTTGATTGACGTAACGAATCGAGTTTGTCACAGTTCACCTCGTTCTTCCCCGATACGGTCGTGATTGACTGGAGCACAGGTGTGCCTACGGATGTTGCCATGGTTACACACTGTTTTCCAGCCCGTGCAATTACGCATAATAGATGAACTTCACTCTTTAGCAAATTAACAACATGGTAAAATGTACCATAGTCAGCGATGGTCTCCGACGGCAGTGAGCTTTCCCTCATAAAAGCTTTCGATGTGTTCGTGCTTGTCAGGCGAGTGCTGTTCACGGCAGGCAATCACTCGCTTTGTTTGCGAACTTTAGGAATTTTAGGAATCACTGTGTGGTTTGTCTCTTCAAATTACTGTAATAAAGTTGCATTTAAGCCCGAGCGCTTAAAACGGGTCGTAAAACACAAGGAAAGATTAAATGGCAGGAAAATCCCCCTGAACAAATCAGAAACTTTTTCTTCAGTCTGAATTTGAAAGAATATCCTAAAGTAGACGTATAGATAATTCTTTATTTATTTATTTTTAGTGCCAATGCATTTTTGTGCATGCTTTTTTTTACTACGCCGGCTACTAATGTCCAGTCGGGCAGATCAACTCGCATTATGTGAGTTTAATGAAGCATTAGGAACAGACTCAAACATGCAGTCATGTGTTCGTGAAGAGGATTGAGATTTAAGAGTACACTTCTCACACTCTTTCTTTCTCTCTTCCTCACACTTGTTTTCACATTTACAGATATGTATCTTGACTCACATGCAGCGTTTGCACTTTTAGGAACTGTTGATTCATACGTCTTTGGATTTTTTTTTATTTTTTTTTGTAACATTAGAAAGGCCTCAATTAATTCTTAAAACATGTTTATAATACAATTAATTATTAAAAAATATAAAAAAATATGGTAACACTTTACTTAAATCCTTCATATAGAATGCATTAAAAAAAAAACATTTTAATGCACGCTTTGTAATGCACCTTATAATGCATCTTATGATCTATATTAATAATTGTAACCACAGTTATAATACATTAAAACACTTATCTATTTATTGCACACACCTTTAGAAAGTATAATGCGTTAAAACACAAAATGTCAGATATAACAAGCAATCTGCAATATTATACTAACACTCTTCAGTTTGCAAATATTATAATGCATATTAAATTTGAATAAAATGTATATTTATTTATATATATATATATATATATACATATATATATATATATATATATATATATATATATATATATATATATATATACATTCATATATATATATATACATACATTCATATATATATATATATATTATATATATATATATAATAGTTTTTTAATATATAAAGTGTACTCTTAAAAGTACAGATTGAAGAGGGTTAGTATAATAAATATATAATTTTTAATAATGCATTATTCATAAAAGCTTTAAAAGTGTGAATCATGCCTCCTGACCACTAGATGCATTTCTAAAAGGTGAACAGTTTTTAAACACGAAGCACGCCTCTAGAAAAACAGTGAGATATAATGCAATGGCCAGAGATGTCAGTCTGCATGTATATACATATACAGACTAATTAAAAAATGAAATAAAACTTTAGTGCACATGGAGTCTACCTCTGAGAAACTGACAAACTCTTCAAACTTTTCATAGTTTTCAGTCGCGTGACCTTGGCGGAGACCTGGAGGTCAAACACCAGCACAACTGAGGCGCAGGCCTGCCCACATCTACATCTCAAAAGCAGACAAACACAAATATGTGAATTCAATGCAAGTGTTGTGCACTTCTGATCCATATTCAGCATTCAGTATTTCAATCAAATTCAGTATAACCGTATTAATGATGCACTATATACAGGCGAGCAGATGAGCTCAGAATATGATGCTAAATGGTTTAGCGTTTTCTTTATAATGGTTTCCAACGGGAAAACGCTTAATGAGAAACCGCGTTGAGTTTATATTCGGAGCTCATCTGCTTGTTTGTGTACAGTATGCATCATTAATAATGTGAATATTGAATTTGGTCTTAATACAAATCTGGTAAAAATAAAAAAAGCCTTGTTCTGCTGGGCGCTTCTATAAGAGTGTGAAGTCACGTGAAATCACATGTTTTTGCTTGTTCATCAGTTTCACACTGTAAAAAGCTTTTTATCTAGAAAGATCTTCAAATCAACATCCTGCCACGGCGTCGCATGGGTGCGACTGAGATCTGGGCTATCAGCGTCTCAAACCCCTCGCTTTCATGTCTAAGGAGTGTAACGTGCGGAGAACTTGAACCACAGCACCAGAAATCCAGGCAATTTTGCTGATCTATCACCATATACTGTATGTGACCCGGGACCACAAAACCAGTCACATGGGTCAACTTTTCTTACATTGAGATGTATAGATCATCTGAAAGCTGAATACATAAACTTTCCATTGATGTGTGGTTTGTTAGGATAGGACAATATTTGGTCGAGACACAACTATTGAAAATCTGGAATCTGAGGAGCAAAAAAATCGAAACATTGAGAAAATCTCCTTTAAAGTTGTGCATTTATGTTCACGATTGTGCTGCATTCACTCACAAAAATACATGTTTTATATATTTACGGCAGGACATTTATTAAATATCTTCATGGAACATGATCTTAATATCCTCATGATTTTTGGCATAAAAGAAAAATTGATAATTTTGACCCATATAATGTATAGTTGCTATTGCCACAGATATACCCGTGCGGCTCCAGACTGGGTTTGTGCTCCAGGGTCACATGTTTCTGATCAGCTTTAGATCATATTCAATTCATATTCAGATTCAAACCGCATGTAAATGTAGTTTAAAATGCAGTTCCAATCAGATTTTTACAGATGCTTAGATTTTCTCAAATCTTATTTCAAACAGTATTTTACGTCACTCTTTTAAAGGTGTGGTTGAGTATGATTTGACTTTTCTAACTGTAGTTAGTGTGTAATGTTGCTGTTTGATCATAAACAACATCTGCAAAGTTACAACGCTCAAAGTTCAGAGCAAAGGGAGATATTTGCTTTTAAAGAAATCGCTTTTTAAGAACTACAACAAACGGCTGGTAGGAACTACACGACATTCCTCCCGGGTTAGTGACATCATGAACCCTAAAATTTACATAAACCCCGCCCCCAGAACACGATTTATAGATTATCATGACAGAATATGCTAATTGAAGATAGTTAACTCCACATCAGCAACATAAATTCATCAACAAACCATTCAAAATCGTCCTGTTGCTTCTACATTAGAGTGCGGATCGGGCCGAATTTTTCAGTCCGAGCCCGGCCCGCGTCCGACAGGCATAAAGATATTTATGTTCGAGCCCGACCCGAGACCGGCAGTTAAAATCCCATTTTTTTCTCATACTAATGACAATTGTACGTTTGTTTGTGTGGAAAGCCCGCTTTTATTAAGCAACTGTAGGAAGGCAATCGGAAATGTCAACAGGACAAGCGCATCAGCGCGCGGAGCAACAAGCGCTCTAAACACAAGCGCGCGCACATTATGCACGTGTTTCGTTGTCACGGCTACATAAACAAATGTCCGCACACAGGAAGACGGATGTTATGGTAATATTTTACATGTATTTTAATCACAAAAACGAACGTTTGCATCAAGTGAAAGCATCAGGCACATCGGCTACCTACATAATAAGCTGTTTTAAATTTCAAATGTTCAATGCCTTATCGCGCTGATGTGACCGAGCCCGACCCGAACCCGAACATCATTTCTATATCTGTCCGAACCCGGCTCGGGTCGGGACGGGTATCCATCCTCTAGTAGGAACTACACAACATTCCTCTCGGGTTAGTGACATCACCAACCCTAGAATTTACATAAACCCCGCCCCCTGAACACGCAGTCCATGTTGAGAAGAGGAAGAGTTGTTTAGCTCAAACTTTAGCATCCGTCTTTTCACACGCAATAGAAAGTCACTCTGTGTGCATCTCACAACAGTTCCTATACGAGCGATTTATAGATTACCATGACAGAATATGCTAATTGAAGAAAGTTAACTCCACATCAGAAACATAAACTCATCAACTAACCATTCAGAGACATCCTGTTGCTTCTACATGTTGTCACTTCTTCTTGAGTCTCTCCATCTTTGTCTGACTCCGGTTTAAACATAAAAGGCAGAACAGTTTCTGTCATTTTAGTGTGTGTGTGTGTGTGTGAGAGGTAATCGCAGCTGCTAACACACATGAGCTCCTGAAGCTCCGCCCCCTGTGCCGGGAGCAGCAGCTCATTTGCATTTAAAGGGACAGACACAAAAAGGTGTGTTTTTGCAAACCCTCAAAAAGTGAGAACTTTAACATGATATATAAAAATATCTGTGGGGTATTTTGTGCTAAAACTTCACACACACACTCTGGGGACATCAGAGATTTATTTTACATCTTGTAAAAAGGGCATTATACCAGCCCTTTAACACAATGATAACGTCAAAACTGGTGACGTTTCAAAAGCACCCATGCAGATTGGTTGGTTATGTTTGGACACACAGATCTCTCTCTCTCTCTCTCTCTCTCTCTCTCTCTCTCTCTCTCTCTCTCTCTCTCTCTCTCTCTCTCTCTCTCTCTCTCTCTCTCTCTCTCTCTCTCTCTCTCTCTCTCTCTCTCTCTCTCTCTCTCTCTCTCTCTCTCTCTCTCTCTCTCTCTCTCTCTCTCTCTCTCTCTCTCTCTCTCTCTCTCTCTCTCTCTCTCTCTCTCTCTCTCTCTCTCTCTCTCTCTCTCTCTCTCTCTCTGATAAGCTTATTTGTTTGTGCACGGTTATAGTTTTTGAGCGTTTAATAATTTGCATAATTTTTCCCTGCTCTTTGTCAGATTTTTGGAGTTGAGAACCACGTCTTTTTTTTCCTGCACCGTAAACATCAGCATTTGTTCAAATCAAGATGACAACTATACAATCACACACTCTAAATGCTGTAAATTGTTCAGCAAGAACAACAAAATAATAAAACATGCTAAATTTAGACGAGACCTCTGATATTTTGCCCTAGGCAGCGTAATAAACACAGTCTGTAATTAAAATGTACCGACTGGATGAAAACAACAGTCTCGCTTCTTCTTCTTCTTCTTCTACTTCTTCTTCTTCTTCTTCTTCTTCTTCTGTGAGTTGTAAACACTAATTTCAGGGTGTTTTTCAGGGCGGTTGAAAACGTGTGTGTTCTGCAACAGTGTACCTGCAAAATACTGATTTATTCCCATTTCTGAGTTCTTTTTCAATCATGCATTGTGATTTTATTGTCCATTAGATTTGTCTGGCAGAAAAAAGCGACTGTGTCAACAGAACTCAGCAGTTTCCGGTGTGAGACGCCCACGCCGCCGCTTTAACACCGCTGTCAGTGTGCAGATGTGCTTCTGTTAGCGGCTTCTCCAACACACACTCTCAGCTGTTATGGCAGTCGTGGCAGACAGCGTGTAATATTTGCCTTTAAAGTCAACATGACATCGAAATTAACCCAATTAATATCTTAATATGCGTTTCTGGTGCATATTATTCCACATGTAAAAAAAAAAAAGTACGGCTTTTATCATAATGTAATCATTTGATCCGGCTCTGACATGACTTTCCCTTCCGGCTGACGTCACGAATCCCTCTTGTGTTTTAATGTGACGGGTGTGTTCTGATATATTTCATTGTAGGTAAAAAAAAAAAAAAAAACTTCAATGAAAGGTTTTAGATCGAGCTAACCAGTGAAACATTGGGTGGTGCCCTCTTTAAAATGAATAAACAGGGGATTTGCCAATTCCAAAGTTAATATTCTTTCTTTTACTTTCTACTACTTAATTCTACTATTTATTAAAAATAATAATTATATATAAGATTAATCGCAATTAATCGCATCCAAAATAAAAGTTTGTGTTTGCATAATATATGTGTGTGTACTGTGTATAATTATTATGTATAAATACACACACATTCATGTATATATTTAAGAAATATTTGCATTTATATACTGTATATACATTTATATAATTTATATTATATATAAATAAAACCAATTTTTCTTAAATATATACACGATTGCACACATATATTATGTAAACACAAACTTTTATTTTGGATGCGATTAATCGTGATTAATCTTTTGACAGCCCTAATATATATATATATATATACACACATGTCTGTGTACTATTTATATAGTATATTTTGGAGAAAAAAAATTCTTAAAAGGTTTATGTGTCTTTGCTAAAAAATTATTATCTGAATATAATGTTAATAATTTGTCTATATATATATATTCATGCATACATATACATTTATACACACATATATATACTATACATATATACCTTTCTAATATATATATATATTTATATAAAAAACATATATGTGTGCGTATATACTGTATGGTGTGTATATATATATATATTACACACACACACACACACACACAGTACTGTGCAAAAGTCCTAGGTCCTAGGCAAACAAAAAATGTTTTAAGCCAGTTATTCATATATTTTGCAGTAGGAAATATCAGTGCCATTAATTGTAATAATCCATTGAGATTTCTGTATGATTAAGGAGTCTGACAGCGGTCTGATAAGGTGTGTGTGTGTGTGTGTGTGTGTGTGTGTGTGTGTGTGTGTATTTATGAAGTTAACAGTTGGTCTCGTTTGTAATGAAGTCATGCACACAATAAC
Organism: Phoxinus phoxinus; assembly: GCF_949152265.1. Classification (NCBI taxonomy): domain Eukaryota; kingdom Metazoa; phylum Chordata; class Actinopteri; order Cypriniformes; family Leuciscidae; genus Phoxinus; species Phoxinus phoxinus. The sequence goes on from NC_136885.1 coordinate 34,897,612, forward strand.
TGTTTAAAATGTGTTTCTCATCATAACTGCTACTATATAGTGCGCTTTAGCACGACTGGAACGCTCCATTATTATCCAATCAGCTTCCAGAACCAGAACTATCCGCTTGCTTTCTGATTTGGATGAATGTGTGTAAATCAAAGCTGATCAGTGCGTCTCTCCAGCTCTCATGAAGCCCTCTTGTGGTCACTGTGGAGAACAGCAGCTCCTGTGTTCTTCATCCTCATGATGATGAAGATGATGATGATGAGGAGGAGTGTGATCCAAAGCCAATCCTGCAGTGTCAGATATTCTCTCCTCTCTTCATATTACTCTTTCAGACTCAAGGAATTTCCCCTGCTCTCTCCCGCTTGAGATCACTCCCCTGAAACTACTGTGTGACGCTGATTCATACAGAGAACATGAAAATTATCAATGCCACTGATAAATGAAACCATCATGGCTTTTGTGGAGTCCCGAAGCCACTATTTGGGCAGGTTTTCTGAGAAGCAGTTACAATCTGATGATAACAAGAAACGGCTCTAACGATAAGAAGTTTAATATTTCACTGAAATGTTGAAAAGTAACTCACTAATTGATTCAATTAAAATGAATCCCCTTTATTTAAAACACACCCCCAAAAAAAAAAAAAAAAAATGTTGCATGGCTTTAGAACACAGCTTCCTTTGTGATTATGTAAATTTTGGCCTAGTTATCAAGTCCGAGGTGTCAGTGTTTTTTTTTTTTTGGAAATGTACAGATGCTTGTTTCCATGATGTGAAGTTAAACATAGCACACTGCCTTTCCGTTCATATGACAATAACACCGCAACAAACAGAGAATGCATAAACATGTGGACACACACCCCCGAGCGACAGGTCCTGAAGGGTCGTGAAGGTGACAGCGGAGAGTGACGAACACATGTTGCTCGGGGTCTGATATAATATTCCCATGTGTGTCTGCTAGAACAGAAAGTTGTTTGGAAATCCACCGCTCATCCTAAAAACGTGTAAATTAGTGTCAAGTACGAAGAGGGCTGTTGCTACAACCCATCTTTTAGATTTTGTGCATGCATTTTTTTTAATTAATTCAAAATTTAGTTTAAAATTGCAATCTACAGAAATAGATCTGGGTGTTAAAAATGTTGCCGCCTTAAATTTTTAAGTACAATCAACTTGGATGTTTAAGTCATTTCAACTTAAAATACATTAAACTGACTTTAAAACTTGTAGAATCTTGTATAGCTTCTAAAAAAAGTGAACTTGTTTTGATGAGAGAAAGCAATAACTTGTCATTGATCATATCATTTTTTACAGCATATAGGCCTATTTAGTTTATCTTTTGTGGAAGTATAAACGCTTATGTTATATATCAAATTACCAGTTATGTCATTTAATATCTTAAAATATAGATGGCCATATATCAAAGTCAGCACTTTCAAATATTTTAGTTGCCCTTTATGCTTTTTTCTCTCAGAGACTCCGAGCTTGTACTGTCACTTCTGGAGGCTGGTGGTCATGTTACAACACTCTCTGGTCTGCACTATTCATTCAAGGTTTCCTCATGTTGCATCATTGCAATCTCTATATGATTTCAATGCATGTTTGCATTACAGTAATTAATAAGCATGCTGACATTATTGTGTGTGTGTGGAGGAAAAATGACAGGCTGAGAGAGAATGCTGGAGGAATGTCACACCTAATGGAACACTGGCGTTCTAATTCGAATTTTTAAAATTCGAATTCTTTAAAACAAAATCTAAACTTTGTCTTTAGAATCAAAACAGCGCGGCGTTAATTATTTCCTCTTCATCAAAGGACGGAAGCTCGACTGGAAATCTGCTGGTGTCTGAATTATGTTTACTGTCGAATAAATGTCAGATTAACTCTGCTGTAAAAGCTTTCTAATAACGTGAGCGTTTGTGTCGGATGACTCACATTTGAAAGGATTCTTTCTCATCATCATCATATCTGGTGCAAAACTCCCGCAGAGCTACAGTTCACCTCGAATAGTTTCCTTTTCCGCCTTGAATATTAAAATATAATATGCATGTGGCAGATCTTTAAGTTTTCACCGCGATTAAACAGGTGTTTGAAACATGTCGTGTATAAAATGCAAGTGAATGTTTAAAAATATTTTTTAAATGCATAATAAAAGACTATAGGTAATAAAACGTCTTTAAGTTGTGGTAAAAATTACAACTTTATAGCATAAATTGCCGCTTTAGTGTGTATCTAACATTTAATTATTACAAACGGACAAATTCATAAATCAGTGCTCAGTCATAAATGAGAGATACATTCCATTATGCAGGCTAAACATATAAAATAACCAACATCTACATTCACTGAGGCGACAAAACAACAAAATAAAATATGATATTTAGTTTGAAAATCAACATCCGCTTCAAATGCGCATCGCGGCTAAAAAAACCTCTAAATTCAGATGAATTTCAATCTCACACACGCATGTGCATAATTGAAAACTTATTGATCTATAAACAAGTAAATGCGCGCGTATAAAAAATGTTTTCTTGTGATCCCGTATCAAGATGCACGAGAGCCGCGAGTGTGTGTGTGTGTGTGTGTGTGTGTGTGTGTGTGTGTGTGTGTGTGTGAAGTCGCACATAAAATCAAATGACTAGAAGTGTAAACACACCGTGGCTGTGGATGGCAAGTTTTAAATAATTTTATACAGTCCCCCTGCCTGACAATTTTAACATGTGGTGTGTAAATATGAGAATGGCTGAGTGTGAAAGTGGATGAGTCCCTGGAGAGCGCGCACGGAGACGCGCCGCTCCAAAAATCAAAGTGGGGCAAGAAGACGCGGTGCGCCACAGCTGGCAGATCGTCTTATGTCGACGGGGAGGGGCGGTTCGTTTACCTGACACCCCTCTCCTCGAGCTCGAACCCTCCCCCTTCCCTCGCGCTGCTATCCCGCACCGCAGCCCACGTTACGCGCAGTCCGTGCGCTCCCAACTCCAGCGGTACGCGCAGGGACACCTCCATCTCCATCCGCGAGCAGAGCTGTGGATCTCTCAACGCGGGGACCAAGTTAAACGAGCCTTCGCAACTTTTGGATGGAAAACGAGAGCATTCGAGGAGATTGCTAACTTCTCTAAGGTATTGTAGTATTTCCTTTCTCTCTCTCTCCCTCTCTCTCTCTCTCTCTCTCGATGTGTCTGAGCATCTGCTCCGAGCGCAAAGCTGCTGTATATTTAACGAACAGTCAGATCTGTTTGCTGCCCTCTCTTATCAACAGATTGCATGATAAAGAATTGATAACGAAAGAACAAAAATCATGCATTCGTACTTTCAGGTTTCAGTGATATCCAGCTGTTTTTATATACATCTCTAAATGTAGATTTTTTTTTTTTTGGCAGAAGTTCATTTTTAATAGTGTTTTGACAAATGCAATGATTTATAACCACACAACTCCAGATTATAAGAGTGTTTTAAACACAATCCGGTGGTCAGGATTGCATTTACATGCATTAATATGCACAAGATCTAAATAGGAAAAATAGGAGAAACAAATCCCATTTTCTGGAGTCAAGAGACAGACATGCTCCTAAATAAGATGAAATGACTAATACGACTAAATGCTTCTAAATAAAACTGAATCTCAGTCTGTAGAGAAGCGCATCACACTGATTTTTTTTCCTGCAAACTGTGATGTATAACTTTATATCTCAGGATCATATGAGTTTTTATAGGACAATGTAGTGGTCAGGACCCTCGATGCAAACATGAGAAGTGTTTATATGTGGAGAAAAGCAGATCTGACTTTAGGAAGTTAAGATTCAGATGCACAATATTTATAATAAAATAAAATGATTTTAGCGTTTAGTTAAAAGTCAAATGCCAGCATTAAATGCATGTTTGTCTATATCTATATATTTAGTCAAATCTACAGTCAGTATATTTGCTTTGAAAAAGTATTAGATACGAGCAGATCATTGTGTGTTCAGGAGCTTAGCACTAAAAAATAATTATTCACGACTGAGATTAATGCATTTCCACTTATTTTTGACCCGGATTGCTTGTATTTAGGCTCTGGAAAAATAAAATAAAAAATATATTTGTCTGTGTGCTTTTAAATTCATATCTACTGCTCTTAATTGGCAATTATATGGGGTGTGATAGAATAAATGATGTTACAAAGTGCTTCATTAAATGTTGCATTTAAATCTATGTACATTACTGTTATGGTTATGAGTGACAAGCATGCATTACTATTATGATGCTGTGTTGATGAAGAGCAGCTTTAGGAAGTGCATGATCTCGTGAAGACGTTCACAAACGATATTTGTGAAAATGAGACTATAGCAGTGCAAACCGATGTGCATGTAATTAATGCGGACCGTGATGATGATATGGACCGAGTTAAAGTGAAATATCATGTGTGTGACTGACACACTTACACACTTCTGTTTGTAGTGCAGAGATCCCTCATTAGGAGGTCAGTGTGGTGGAAACGAGGTTATTCTTCTTGAGATTACTCTATTTATCTGGTGTAGAATTAGTGTGGTTGATCTGGTCAGTGTTTCTGAGAACACAGCTCGCGAGCTCTTCCTGCCAGCGTCAGGTTTGCTTCTTGTAAGTGCTGTTCGACATCAAAGTCACTGCGATTATGCAGGTTTTTCACACTTGTTTCATTCTTACATCTCGTGGATGGTGTCACATTGAGAAGTACAGTCTGCTGATGTGAAACCGTGTGGGCCCTCTTGTTGTCAACCTGAAAGTTGTCAAGCGCTCTTATTGGCATCACTTAACCCCATTTCCACGGCTGGCTGTTGTTGAGATACTCTCCCTGATATGATAAGCGAGCCTCGTTACATATCTGTGTCCCAAATCTCAGCATTGTTTGGCACGCTCGGACGGACTCTAAGTGAGAGGTGTGTGTGTTTAAACTACTGAGAGCGATGCCGTTTAGGCCCCGAACGCAACCGGATGTCAGAGTAGTAATATCATATTGTAAATGACCAAAGACTCGGAGTTAAAGAGTGTAAAGCGCTCTCTGAACCCGAGATCATGCGACTCCTCACCTGCCGGTGACCAAAGATGCATCTCTGTGAGAGAGAAACACACACCGCTCGCCCTCGCGACCCTTCGAGACCAATTATCCGGCACGCCGCACCGGTTATTTTCAGCGTCACCTGAGAGGATAATCAAGGCAACTCGTCCTTGATGAATTATTTCCACTCCGTCTCGCATGATTTGTCCTGTTGTAAGTGACAGCAATCAAGGTGTGAGCTTTCCGTCGCTTAAAAGAGAGTTCCTCGCCTCCCGGACGGAGAACTTCTCGGTTGGTCTGTGTCTGATTCTCGCAGTGAAGTCAAGCATTAATCGCTGTAACCGCGGCGGTAATGAACGCTCGGCTGAAATAACAGCTCAGCAAAGAGAAGAATTATACTTGTGGTTACATGGTAAATACCTGTTTAGCTGCCAGCGTGTGCATTTATTAGACTGTCGCCAGCAAATAAGAGGTCTGTCTCGTTTTTTAATATGTGGCTGCTTGGAGATTCCTCCCTCTTTGGAGAAGAGCTGTTATGATTTCTAATAGTTAGCAAAGGTAACAATGAATCAGAGACTTTTGATGACAAGCTCAAACCAGTTTGGGGAAAAGAAAAAAAAAAAGAAGAAAGGAAAAATGAAGGATTGTTTGTGCATACTTGAGCTCTGAGTCAAGCAGACGATCACATGCAACTCCACAATAATTTAGCAACTTTTTTCAAGATCATTTGCATAAATCAGGACCGATTTGACGGTTGTTTCATCTCGTGTTAATTCCTCAAGCGCTATCTAACTCATTTTTTTTTTTCCTCTTTAAATTTATGTATTTGCTTGCTTTTATCTGGTTTTAAGAATCGTCGCCCGATCTTTTGAGAGGACAAAGCGTCAAAAGTGCGTCATGTTGATTTGGTCATGCTCGGGCTAAATGACATTTGTGTAAAATCAGAAGAGCAATATTATCATTCTCCGCAGAAGCATCACTAATACAATTTGAAATACGCACTCGGAGCCACCTTTTAAAATTTCGCATAACCTAAATTTAGACACTCCATATGTTTTGATCTGATGTTATTGTCTGCTCTTTCTATGCTTGTCGTTATCCGATCTGTGTAGGTTTTCTCGAATCCTTTGTTCTGGTAAAGCGACACAAAGACAGCAGTATGTATCAGAGGAATGCACATACTGCAAAAGATCAGGGTTTTAATACCCACCCACACTCGCAAGAAACAATTAAAGAAGATACTCTCTTCTACAGTACACACACACACACACACACATGCACTTATAGAGATTTGGTGGGACGCAGATTAACGCCATACAAATCTTTGCCTTTGCAGTGTAGTAGACTGAAAAGAAGCAAGGGCTTTCATTTGTTGCTTTTGATTGGTCGTGCACACACACACACACACACACACACACACACACTAAAAAGAGAGGGAAGAGGTATATTGATAAAACGCTGCAAATCCTGCCTTTTGTCATGATGCATTTCAAGTTTGTGTTTCTCTAGTTTATTTGATGCATGAGTTGAGGTGCACATCCCTCGATGTCTCTGACGTCCAGTGCACGCTTTACACCACTAAACTCTGCATGCACTTATCACCAGACTTTGTTGCATTCAATTTGCTGCATGTAATGCCCTATTTTTAGGGTGTTAAATGGCGCACGCGAGAGTATTGCACTGGTTTTGAGAGCTGAAAGCGTAGTAAAACGAGCCAGAGAACTTTGTGAATGACGGGCGTTGCAATTGTGCTAAAAGTTCTGCGTGGGCTCATCACTGCGTCTCAGTAAAGCCTGGACAAAGAGCTTCACAGCCGCGGTCCCCCTCCCTGTCGCTTTAACTTTATTAATTGTTGATACGTTGCAATCCACGAGGCAGAAATTAGAAGGCTAATTATTGTGTCATGTGACGCTGCCCCACTGCAGTGACAGAAAACTCATTTCCCAGGCCTTGAAACTGATCTCACTTGATTGTTAGATGAAGGATTTGTTTTATAATTCGATAAAAGCGGGGAATAAACAAGCCGATAAAGAGCCTCTCTCGTGCGCATGCAGGGAGTAATTGTTTTTAAATAATTGATACGGATTCCTCCGGGAGTCTCGGATCTTTTTGTTGTCGTTTGCGGCCGGACTTTAGGATCCCACAAAAGCTCTTGCACGCTTTCACAGATTTAAAAGTCTGTCGCTCTTTATTTGGCAGGTGCGAGGAAGCCACAGGGGACTTTTACAGTGTACACTACACTCTGTTGTTTTAACCCATGTCTGGGTCAAATATGGACAAACCCATGTTGATTTACATTTTTAAATGAAACTTTTTAACCCACTGCTTGGGTTTGTCCATATTTGACACAAACATGATTTTTTTAAAGCGTACAGTGTTTGTGTAAAGCTAGGTTATGGACATGCTATTTATTATTATTATGATTTTAATGTAATACACTTACAAGTCATGTGAGTCATGCAGCACAGTCAACTACAAACTACTGTATTAACATGCATGAGTAACGTTCTGTCAGAAATGTGCCAGCACACAATATTTGGAGACTGTAATGAGCTCCAGGTTTTGGTGTTTCCAGGAAACGTTCGTTTTTAACGGAGATGTGTGTGTACTGCCCATTTGCCTGCGATGCATTGATTGAGTCTCTCAGTTCAGTGTGTGGTGGGCACTGATGACTTACCCCATGCTGTGTGTGTTATCAAACTGCTGAGATGCTCTTGGCTCTGATTTATAACACTACCTCAAATAATCTTGTTAATGCACATTTAACATTGCGGAAGTGGCAAGCACACAGACTAAACAACACCTACGCGCGCGAGCGTTCAGAATAGCGCCGGTGAAATGTGCCGACTGATAAACACCCGTACTGTCTTGTTGTCTTAAGGGTTTATAACTTCGGATGTACACTGTGTCGCTATTCCAGGATAAATGGAAAAAGGCCAAATAAACAATGCAACGTCTTTTAGATGCTATGAAACGGGGTTTTTTTTAAATCCTCTGGGTTTTTGAAGAGTTATGAATTGCTTCTTTTTTTTTACATATATATATATGTAGTCAGGTTATTTTTTGCAAAAAAAAAAAAAAGAAGTGATTTAAATATGAGCAAATATTTAATCTGTTGTCATATTTGAAATAAGCGTTTCAAATTAGGAAATCTTAGAGAAAACTGTTAATTTATGTTATTATGACCAAACCAATAGTTTACAGTAATGAAAGTGTCAGGTGAGGCAGAAACAGCTTCTATTTTACAGTGCATTTTTTATTGTATATTGTGCATTATATGTTTGAACGCACTAGCCTGTAAGTTTGCCCTGAGCATGCTGGCATTTTAAACTCTTCAATTGTGTTTGCCCTTCTTTAAATAGGCGAGAGCTGAATTATGACCACAGTTGA
>NC_136885.1:34910996-34995996 GCF_949152265.1 Phoxinus phoxinus
ATTGACCCATATAATGTATTGTTGGCTATTGCCACAGATATACCCGTGCGGCTCCAGACTGGTTTTGTGATCCAGGGTCATATATTATTCCAGTAGGTGTGCAACGATACCCTTCCAATAAATATCACGATACTGAACTCGCGATACGATATTATTGCGATAGTCCAAGACATATGATAAAAGGTTAACAAAAAATGTAGTTGATTAAAATGCTAAATTATGTTTTACATTGTGTGTGTAAATGAACAGGCTTGGACTTGGTGCTGGAAACCCAAAGCACAGGACAATAGAGACACCAGAATAACAATATTCATGATTCTGAAGCTGAAAATACAGAATTATTATAGACGAATATGCTTGCACTCGTCACTGGCTAGATATATTTAAAGTAATTTCGGCCACTTTTTACTGGTAAGATCAGATATTTGACATTATCAGGACACACAAATATTCCCCCATTGCATTATTATACATTATATTCAACATTATATATAGTAGTTTAATATAATACTGACGCTAAAACTCTGAAAACTATACACAATATATATTGTCACTACGATACATATTTTTGTATTGCGATATATAGTGACACGATATATTGTGAAACCCTTAGATTCCAGTGAGAAGCAGTTCGTCTGTCCATCAAACGTGATGTTTAAAGCACAGTTATGAGAATAGATCATTTGGACCAATGATATTTCACGATGGGCGATGGGCTCATCACTCAGAAACATAAGTGACCAATAAATTGTTCTGTGTTTGTTGTGGCCACTGATGGTTAGGACGAAGAACCCTCATGTATTGAAAAAAAATTCAATTCAGAAATTGAATATTTCATTTCACGTATCAACATTTGAGGATATGTTTAGCACCAACTAAGCATATTTGCAAATTGTTCATATATTCAATATTTTCAAATTGAAATTTTTGGTAAATGATTTTTCTTTGTTTGGTGATTTTGATGTTTCATTGCTATTTATTTTGCTATGTGTATATACATGCATGCATATGTGTATATGTGTGTGTGTATATACATGCATGCATATGTGTATATGTGTGTGTGTGTGTGTGTGTGTGTGTGTGTATATACATGCATGCATATGTGTATATGTGTGTGTGTATATACATGCATGCATATGTGTATATGTGTGTGTGTGTGTGTGTGTGTATATACATGCATGCATATGTGTATATGTGTGTGTGTGTGTATATACATGCATGCATAAGTGTATATGTATGTGTGTATATACATGCATGCATATGTGTATATATGTGTGTGTGTGTGTGTATATACATGCATGCATATGTGTGTGTGTATATACATGCATGCATATGTGTATATGTGTGTGTGTATATACATGCATGCATATGTGTATATGTGTGTGTGTATATACATGTATGCATATGTGTATGTGTGTGTGTGTATATACATGTATGCATATGTGTGTGTGTGTGTGTATATATACATGCATGCATATGTGTGTGTGTGTGTGTGTGTGTGTGTGTGTGTGTATATACATGCATGCATATGTGTATATGTGTGTGTGTGTATATACATGCATGCATATGTGTATATGTGTGTGTGTGTGTGTGTATATACATGCATGCATATGTGTATATGTGTGTGTGTGTGTGTGTGTGTATATACATGTATGCATATGTGTATATGTGTGTGTGTATATACATGCATGCATGTGTGTGTGTGTATATACATGCATGCATATGTGTATATACACACACACCTGCAGTGTACAATTAAAGGGGAGATATTAGTGATAACATGTAGTGTTAGTTCATGTTCCTCTGCTGTGCTCTATAGCTCTCTGGGCAACCGTTATTATTATTTATGGGAAATAGTGAACTTTTGCTGAGTGCCTGCTGAACTTTGGTAGCTACTGTATTCATTGTTTTAGCTGAATAATATTTACCATGGGCTTTTCTCAGCTCTCTGGGAACAAAGCGTGTATTGATCCCGAAATGAACCGACACAGCAGTCTTTATTGTTAGATCTTTATCTATTAAAAATGGAAAAGCTTCGATTCAGCACATTCCCTGGCATCTGCTTATGATTATACCCCTATTTATTGATTGTTTTCCTGAAAACGGTCGCATTCTTAGGAAGCTGTGACCGTGAGGAGCAGAAATATGATTTATTACGATTGCCCCGGATAGAAGACGTTGATACAGCCTGTGTTAAACCCTGTGAAAATAAAGATCCCGAGTCCAAGAGATCATGAAGTTCCTGAAATTTCATCACCGGAGTGTTGCAGCTGGCTGGTATTATGTGATATTTGCACAGTAAACCCGAACACATGACAGCTTTGGACGGAGATTCTTCGTTTTTTCCCTGATAGCGGCGCGCTGTTTACACAGACTCGTAAACCTCAAGGCTATAGGGAGCATTGGGAGCCGCGGCGTACAGTGCATCATGGGAAGGGTTCTGGGATCTGCCTGAAGAAGTATTCTAATGTGATTTGAGCACCTTAACAATAAATAAAGCGCTAAACCCACGATGAGCCCTAACCTTTTAGTGTGCTAACACGTTTAAATAGCAGAGCTGTTTCGTTGACGCCATCTCTCCTCGTTCTGCGTTCTGATCTTATTATGCATGTTACAATGCTGCTTTATTTTAACACCATTACAGCGGATTATAATCAATTGATAATTAGAGGTTAGGCGAATGTAACTATTGCTCATGCTTAGGGTTAGGTTTTTAAAAAATGCCACCCAGAACTCTCTAGCAACAACGTGGCGTCTTCCTTGAACTTTATTTTTAGCTGGTTTATCATTTGCATTTGCATTTTTGGCTGGATGTGCGACACAAACAGCGCTGTTGGTAATGATCGGAGGCATTTCATTCGCTCTGTGCGAGGGTGAAGTGTAAAGCGTGCTCTTGTGTCTGCTAGGTAACATGCTGCCGGTGTTCTGTGTGGTGGAGCACTACGAGAGCCCCATCGAGTTCGACAGTAAAGAGGAACACGCTGAGTTCGTTCTGGTGAGGAAGGACATGCTCTTCAACCAGCTGATCGAGATGGCCCTGCTCTCCCTGGGCTACTCGCACAGTTCAGCTGCTCAGGCTAAAGGTACGGCATGCTTTCCCTCTCCAAAAACACCAATGCATTCACTAAACCGATTCCTCCAGAACATGCACGGTTTTTTTTTCTTCATGCGTTTAGATCAGAACCGTGAGTCATCGAACGCCGGGCAGATGCTCGGATATTTTTGGAGGCTAAACAGAGATATTTCTGGAGTGATTTGTTGGCTAGGCTCTGGGTTTTTGCTCGGGCTGACCTGATGCCGAGGTCAGGGGGGTTGTGGGTAGAGGAACACACAGGTGCACCTCCTGCTCTCTGTAATCACACTTTTCTCAATGGGAACGAGTGTGGAGGTGGGCCTGTGGTTTCTAATTGCTCGCTTTATGGAGTTGAGGGCTATTTTAAGAGCTGGAGCCTTCAGCCTGTAATTTATTGCAGGCTGTCCATCATCATTTCTTTTTTCGTTGGATCTTCTGGATCTTTTTTTTCATTTAGTGCCAGTCGAAAGGACAACCTTTTTTTTTTTTTAAAGGGTGAAAGCCTTTCTTTAACCCCATACTATGGCATTATCATAAAAAAAAACATTTAGAAAGCACTGTTCGAAAACATGGTGAGAGTTTGGCGTTATAACATTGCTAAGTTCACAACATGATGCTCACAAGTAGTGTTTAAAATACAATAACTTTTTTTATTCAGCAAGGATGCATTAAATTGATTAAAAGTGATGCAGTTTTTATTTTTACTTTCGGTTTATTAAATAATCCTGAAAAAAAGTTTAAGCAGCACAACTGTTTTCAACATTGATAATAATCATAAATGTTTCTTGAGCATCATCATATTATAGTGATTTCTGAAGGATCATGTGACACTGAAGACTGGAGTAATGATGCTGAAAATTCAGCTTTGATCACAGGAATAAATTACATTTGACTAGATATTCACATAGAAAACAGTTATCTTATATTGTAATCATATTTAGGTAACTGTATTTACTGTATTTTTAATCAAATTAACGCAGCCTTTTTCAAAAACATTAAAACCGACCCCAAACCTTTGTATAAAAAAAATTGTATACACAAATATTGGTTAAAATTGTCAAAATGGATTTTGGCATTAAATGCATATATTTTTAACCAACAATTTTCTCGCTTCACCTTCCATCTTGTCTAGATTTTTTTAATTATTGTTGCAATGCATTATGGGATTGTGTTGTGTATGTGATGCATAAAAAGCGTATGCATTCTTACCGCATAAAGAAGATTGCTTTAAATCCTGCCTGTGTGTTGTCAGCTTACTAGGCTTTGAGGTTTAGACATTACGAAAATGGTAATAACATAGCATTTTTTTTAAGTGCGTTATGTTGAATATGGTTATTAAATGACACATCAAAGTACCATAATTGCCACATTATTATTTTTTTTTCTAAAGAACTTAAAGAGGTCCTCTTATGCTTTTTTCCATGTTCATCTTACTTTAGTGTGTAATGTTGCTGTTTGAGAATGAAAAATCTCTGCAAAGTTCCAGTTATTCTCTATATCAGTGTTTCTGAACTCCTGAAACGCCTCCATTGTAGTCTTGAGTTTCTTCCCGGGAACGAACACGTCACAATATTCCTCATTATAATAATTAATACGCAGAATAAAGGGGCGGGGCCTGGTTGAGTTAGTTAGTAGTGTGTTAATCTGGCGGTTATGGTAAGGGGCGGGGCATTTCCCAAACACACTCGAAGCGCTCGACTAATCACAGCACACTGATCCAGCCGACCAATCAGAGCACAGTGTGCTTTTCAGAAGGAGGGGCTTCATAGAGACAGGAAGTAAACAGAGCGTTACTGACAGACTGGAAAGAGAGGAGCCGCAACAATGCAGAATATGAGGAAAATAATCAACATTTAAAGGGATAGTTCACTTTCAAATTAAATGTTGGTATGTTTTATCTTACCTGAAGTGCATCCAAGATGTAGGTGTCTTTGTCTCCGCAGTAGTTTCAATTGTGATATTTTTAGGTCAACCCGTTCTTGTCTGTCAGTCATATAATGCAGGTCTATAGGCACTGTCTCCAAAAGCATGCAGAGAAAAGTCCAAATTACACAATTCCCCATCGTAAGTGCACATTGATGGCCTAAGACACGAAACAAGCGGTTTGTGTGATAAAACCAACAGTATTTATATCGTTTTTATCTCTTTTACACAACCACGTCCATCTGATCTGTTTACACCGGATTTCTTCCCCGGAAACTAATCTAACCGCCTTCGATTGGACGTTGCATTTTTAAACTCAGCAGAAACGCGTGTGATTGGCTGTACGGCTCAACGTATGCCTCTGATTGGCCTGAACAATGAAGCGAGTCGTGTGTCAAGATAGAAGGCTTACAAATTGGGAATAAGTGAAAACTCAACACTCCCGGATGAGATCGCGCGAGCTTAGGCCATCAATGTGCACTTACCATGGGGAATTTGTTAATTTGGACTTTTCTCTGCATGCTTTTGGAAACAGTGCCTATACACCTGCATTATATGACTGACAGACAAGAACGGGTTGACCTAAAAATACATCTTGGATGCACTTCAGGTAAGATAACACATACCAAAATTTAATTTCAAAGTGAACTATCCCTTTAAGCACGAAAACCTGTTCTAGTAGAGCCTGAAAAAGTGAAAAATGCAGTGTTGGATCCTGTGTGCGAGAGTCTGCGTGTGGTAAATGGTGTTTCCTCACCGCAGGGCTGATTCAGGTGGGCAAGTGGAACCCCGTGCCTCTTTCCTACGTGACGGATGCACCCGACGCCACAGTGGCGGACATGTTGCAGGATGTGTACCATGTGGTCACGCTGAAAATCCAGCTACACAGGTCAGTGTTTCCCATCTACTGTACCCACAACACAAACAGTGCTGTTTTTTTATCTCCCACAAGCCACTGCTGTGGGCACACACACACACACACACCTCTTCCTCTTTCTGTAGACATCCATGCATATCTGTGTGTCTCTGTCTGTCTTGTCTCCAGAGGCTCTGTGGCCGTCTCGCACTTTAAGGTGTGCCGGATCCGATCGCTCCATTTCTTGAAGTGTGTGTGTGTGTGTGTGTGTGTGTCTATATGCAAACATGGATGTGTTAATTGCACATTACAGCAGTACTACCTCTCATCCAATTACTCCAAAGAACTATGAAACCATCATTATTGCGCTTAAAAAATAAATAAATCCAGGAAGCATTCATTTAAATTCAAGTATGTGTATTTAAAGGTGTCGTGTGTCATTATTTACACCACTAGCATTACCAAATAGCATTGCAAAAATATTTTTCCTGTGACTTTGGTCAGGCAACAGCCACCGGTGAAGTTAACGTCACCATCTGTCTGTCTGATCATTCGCAGACTGTTTGAATCCCGGCATTGTTTTTGCAGTTCCGTTTGGTGACGCTGGTGGCGCGGAAATGACACTCCTCATCCTTAATTTGCATTGCATGCTGGCGTCGAACATCGGTGTTGCGATATTTACTTGGCAGCTTGCCGTTTATTGCGTCCTATTGAACAAGCGTTCATTAATGACACCCTGAATGCAGCTGTGTTTTCTCCCTTGATTTGGTTGTGCATTTTTTTTTTTTTTTTTTACGCTCATCTAAATACTGGATATGGTATTTAGATGCTGGTCTTTTTTTTTAATGCATCTAGCATCTAAATCTATCTAGAAACACCTTAAATTGTTTCAGCAAGCACATCAAGGCAGGAAGGTAGAAGTAACGTGAAATAATAGTCGCCGCATGCAGCTGATGTATAATTCATGCATCAATACAGCAGATGTGTTGTATAAAGTAATTAACTAATCAGAACAATCAGGAGAGAGAGAGAGAGAGAGAGAGAGAGAGAGAGAGAGAGAGACTCCAGATGCATCTGCTTCATGCGCCAAATGAAATCTGTCTGTCTTAGAGGGACGCTTGCAGCAGAGAAGCAAAGCCCAGTGCTCACTGTCCTCTCTCTCTCTCTTTTCACTCTTTCCATCTCTCTTTCTCTTGTTCTATCTCTTCCTGCAGTTGTCCTAAACTGGAAGACCTTCCTCCAGAGCAGTGGACCCACTCTACAGTAAGAAATGCGCTCAAGGAGTTACTCAAAGACATGAACCAGAGCTCTCTGGCAAAAGAATGTCCCTTATCACAGGTGCTGGAGCCTTCCACGTCTAGTTGCCAAGATTGCAAGTGTCCCTTTTACAAATGCCCAGAGTTTGATAGAGTGGAAATGGACAGAATTGCCATAGAAATCCAAATCAATAGCCATTGTCGTGCCCGTAGATTAATGCACTTTATTTTGATGCTGTTGCTAGCCGTTGTGAATGCGAGTATTGTTGGGTAAACAATGGGCGAATCACAATGATCTTGATAATGCATTACAAGCTGTGAACTGTTATGGGTGAATCTCACGAAACATGTCGACGTGTCGGTTTTAACCTTAAAAACCAAAGAAAGAATTGTATTGTGCTTGTAGAGAATTAAGCCTATTTTTGTTTTGCACTGTGTTGCATTATTGCGTTATTTTAATGACAATTAAGCAGCTTAAAAAAAAGCTTCTCATTACCGCAATGCAAAACGTTCAAATAATTCATACAGCATGGTGCTATTATTTTTGGTCACACATTAGATGAGGGTCCAATTCTCACTATTAACTCACCATTACCTCAATAAACTCCTAATCACTGCTTATTAATAGTTAGTAAAGTACAGTAGTCAACATTTGAAGTGGATCAGACGTTGTCCTGAGACAAGAACGGGTATTGTTAAAAAAAAATTCATGTATAACTTTTGATGAAAAGTTTTGATCCACTTTAAATGTTGACTACTGTAGTTGTTAAGTTTAGGCATTGGTGGGATTAAAGGAATAGTTCTCTTAAAAATGAAAATTCTGTCATTATGAACTCACCATCAAGTTGTTTCAAACCTGTATGAATTTCTTTCTTCTGCTGAACACATAAGATTATATATTTAAAGAATATCGGTAACCAGACCGATTAGTATTTATGGAAGTCAATGGCATTAATATGTGCTTTATAAGTATTAATAAACAGCCAATATCCTAGTAATATGCATGAGCAACTTGTTAATAGTGAGAATTGGACCCTAATCTAAAGTGTTACCTTATTTTCTTACCGTGTTTATACTTATTTTTATTTTTTTTTATGTACAGTAATGAATATTCCATCAGAAACACTTTTGAGAACTATTTTTAAAAACTGTAAACTTTTACAGTAATGAGAATTTATATATATATATAAAAAAAAAATAAGATCCTAAAAATGGGCTTCATTAAAAAAATAATAATAATAATTTAGATTTTTGTGGATGACATGTGACCTGGCCACATTTGCATGAGATTCACCCTTAAAACCGCAGAGCTACTGTTTAAATGCTTAAGGGAAGACGAGTGTTTCAGCTCGTGTGTGTGTGTGTGTTGGCACAGTCGTAGTGCATTTCATCTCAGGGAAGCCCGTTCTTCACCTGCAGGTGTGTGTGTGTGTGTGTGTGTGTGGTGTAAAGAGTCCCAGGGTGCTGTTCAGGCAGCGCAGGGGCTGGGCCGCTCCACATCTCTCTAATCACTCTGTTTACAGTCCATATGTGAGCTATTCCCACCGAGCAGCGGCCCGGCACTTCCGCTGAATTACAGTCCGCTCACATTCTGCTTTCTGCTTTTGTTGTTTCCAGGATGCCTCGTCATGTTCGGCGCGTCTTTGCTCGGTAACCTAGTAGAGGTGACCTTTCTTTTAGGTGAACAGTTGACAGGAAGAGTTGGAGAGATCGGGCCGATTTAAGAACGAACGCCAACTATTATAGGATTAGTGTCTCCTTGATACTCGACGGTAATCCCTGCTCTTGAAAAGGTTAATGAATGGAGAATCAGGAGGAGCAGAAGGGGATTGTGAATAGTGTGTGTTGCACGTTTGGTTTAGACACTAGCTGGAGTCGTTCAGATTGGTGAACTGTCTGTAGGACTAGTAAGATTTATATAAATATGTTGGTTGTACACCAACCAGACTTGTTTCTTAGTGCCCTTCATGTGATGTTGAGTTTTTAAACTGCCCTTTTCAAAGTTATAGTACTTTTAATTTGACTTTAATGCGAGTCATTGTGCAAGAAGCTAAAACTGAGATGACAATGGCGAAAAAATTATTATGCATTAATGTATATACTTTTCCATGACTTAACTTGTCATGAAATCATTACTGTAAAGCATCCTTGTCCTATGGAAAGGCGCTGTATTTTAATTTTATAAAAATGTTGATATTGATATTAATTAAATTGTAGCTTTATTTTTATTTATTTTTAATTTAGCAAATTTTAAAATAATTTTTGGATGAATTTAGCAACTTCTCAGATCAACACACTAAAATAAATGTTGTTTAAATAAAAAAAGATTTAATATTTACTTTTTTATTTTTTTATCATATTGATGTTGTGAATTTTAATGTTAGACATTTAAAAGTAAAAGTTAAATTAAATTGTATTATAATATTGGTATTATGACTTTTATTGATGATGATTTTAATTTTAAAAAGTAAAAGTTGTTAAATTAAATTGTATTAATATATTGGTATTATTACTTATATTGATAATGATTTTAATTTTAGTATAATTTTTTTGTGGGATAAATTTAGCAACTTTTTAAAATAAAAAATAAAATAGTTTTAGGACCTATATATATATATATATATATATAAATTATTAATAAAATTTTATTTAACTTTGTGGACATGCAAAATTTCAAGGACATGGTAAAAAAAATTGGGGGAAATAATCAAAATAGCAACAAAAAAAATGGACAAACTCCCCAGTTAACCTCACTAATCGACTAGTTAATTGCTGGGTGATTAATTGGCTATCCTGACTTGTTCCTAGTTCGTCGTGTATTTGGTCTAAAGATGCCCTGGATAAAAAGAAAACATGCTTTTGTTTTCCGCACAATATGACTCGACCGCCGTCAGACCGATTTGTCGCGCGACGCTAAAGAAAAGGAGAAAAGTGAATTGCTCGGGCAGGTTTGCTCCCGCTCATCAGCCGTCTTTCAGCACACGTATGTTTCCCGTGATCAAACGTAACCCGTGTGTCCCCTCAGACGACCGGAACAAAAGGGGCCCCGGGGCCCCGAAAGAGCAGCTGTGGAGTTGCATAGCAGCAAATAGCCATCAAATGCCATCTCCACGGGTCTGACATGGACCCTTTCTCACGGAGTGGACGAAACAGAAGCTGTAATTGAGATGTTTATGAGACCACAATGCAGGGAGACTCACAACTGCCACGCAATGAGGAAGTGCAAACGCTGGTTCCTTCTGTGCGACTCTCCCGTGACGGAAAGTCAAATAGATGTTTTATGTGGAGAGCAGCGTGACGGACTTCCTGGGCGCTCAGATAAGGCTCGCGATGGTTATCTTCTACAGAGGCTCGTCCCATCACCTGTTGGTTGGTGGCTCCTGAGGTGGTTATCTGCATGGTTTGTGGTGGCGTACAGGGCTCGGGAGATGTGCGGCGTGAGACCAGTGATTAATGCACGCGGATTCTCACAACATCTGTGTCAACTGTACTCAATATAGATCTCAAACTGATGACTCATGAAATCGTGGGTGATTTTGTTCATCCTCTATTGTTAGTTGCTGAGTTTGTTGGTTCGCTCTCTTCCACCATGACTGTTGTTTCAGATCAGCGATTAAAGGAGGGCTGTGACATTTAAAACGCCGGTTGGCCTTCAAATGCCTCCTGTCTGCATGCATATTCCACTCCTGCGTTTGGAGAGGGTCTTCTCCTCATCTTGGAGACCGCTACACACTCTTCATTTCTGCAGCAGCGTGAGCTTTTGGCAGTAAAGGTTAATAGTCCTTCTCATTGTACACAGCGATGTGGTTAACCGTCTTCTGGCTGAACTGTGCACCTGTTCACGGAGACACGCTGAAGGGGTTTTCATATTGATGCCGTTCGAGAACCTTTTCCATATAGTACCGTACAGGTGAAACTCGAAAAATGTGAATATAGTGCAATTTATTTCAGTAATTCAACTTAAAAGGTGAAACTAATATATTATATAGACTCATTACATGCAAAGTGAGATATTTCAAGCCTTTATTTGTTATAATTGTTATGATAAGCTGTAAGCCATAATCGTCAAAATTATAACAAATAAAGGTCTGAAATATCTCACTTTGCATGTAATGAGTCTATATAATATATTAGTTTCACCTTTTAAGTTGAATCACTGAAATAAATGAACTTTTGCACCATATTCTCATTTTTCCGAGTGTCACCTGTAGTTCTCCTATGACATTATATGGAACTTAAAGAGGTTCTGTTTTCAATTAAGTTCTGTTAATTTTAATATTAAAATTTCCATATTATACCATAAGCAAGCATTTCATATGATGTTGTGGAATAGCACTTTTAAAGTCCCTCTGTGGTGAAAATCCAGCTTTTAATGTTGTTTATATGTCTATATGGTGTTTTTAATACGCTTAAATCATGTGTAAGTTCATAAGTGGACAGCATTGCTGAGTATTTTCTGCTTAAAACTGCAGTGAACCAAAGACAGTCTCAAAAACACGGTTTGAAATCGCTGGTGTTTCTGACGTCACACACTACCTTGTAACCAATCAGATCAACGTGTGATCGTCAACCAGTGGAACTCTGAGTGAGGGAGTGAGTGGAGGCGGGGGTCATTTGCATATTCATAGAACCACGCATACTAAATGAGGCAAGGGTGTCGAGTTACATTCAATCTATTTTAAGGCATGAAGACTTTTTTTCCAAGAAAAAAACTTCTAACTTCTAATTTTGGTGATCAGAGATGAGTTTTAAGAGATACAATTATTGACTACAGGGGGACTTTAAATGCTGTATAATGTGATATGAAAAAATGGAGCAATTTAAATTTCCACATGTCATAAAAAACATTTTAAAGTTCCATATGAAATCATCTGTGAGCTTTTTAAAACACTATCCCCTTGTTTCCCAGACTAAAAGCCGTCTTACCTGAAAGCATATCTTAAAATATGTCAGTGCCATTGTTTTGTGTCAAGATGCACATCAGTTTATAAAAATAATAATTGAACTAAGACCTAATCCTGACTCAATCTAAGCCCTGTCTGTGAAACCAGGCCTTTATGAAATCATAGAAGTGCAATTTAAATATCCATATTATGCCATAAGCAGACGTCAAGTTCTACATGATGGCATAGAAGAGCTTTTTTTTTTTTTTAAAACAACTCCATATGATATCATGGGAAAAACAATCAACTTTTTATAGCGTGCCAAAAGATCATAGAGCCTTGTCAAATTCCATATGATGATCTTCACGTATAGTTTGAAACTCCATATTAATATCTGCATTAAAAAAAATTCATTGAGAACATTTTTGAGTTCTATATGATCTTAAAGGAGAACAGTTGTAAGTTCCTATGATGATCTTCACGTATAGTTTGAAACTCGATATTAATATCTGCATTGAATTTCTATGTCATAGAGAACATGTTCGAGTTCTATATGATGTTAAAGGAGAACAGTTGTAAGTTCCTATAATGTTAAATAACCTTTAAAGAAGCTTATAGTCACATCAAGAATCCGTCACAGGGAAAATGGTTCTTGATGCATAACCTTTATTTCTGAGAGCATATCCATATGTTTTCTGCACGATGCATTGGGAAAGGGGATTGCTGAAGTTCTCTATAAACTTCCTCTGTTGAAGACACGAACCTCCGAGTCCCCAAGTGCTCATGTTATAAAAATGATAAAGCTGCTGTACCTGTAATTTAAAAACAGATGGTTTCATCTTTTGAATATTTATAACAATCAAAACAATTTCTGCGCTATGTTGCCCAGGGCTATTAAGGTGTTAAGTGTTGGGTTTAATGAAAAAGAATCTCAGCTTCTTTTTTTTTTTTTTTTTTTTTTTGGAGTGGAATGTATTAAAATAGAAAAGAAGAAAGCGGGGAAGATGAATAGAAACACGCTGTTAGGCCAGCGAGGAGACGTGAACTCGTTGTGTGGTCTCAACATGCGACTCCGGCTGTGAAAACAGATTGTGAATATGAGTTGCATTCATATAGGGCAGAAATCCCCAAAGCATCGTGTGCTTTGCTCTCTGCCTCACGGATCCTCCTGTGTGCGTCCTCTCTCGTACTCTGTGGCATTTGTTAAAGGGACATGTGTTTTTTTTAGTTTATATTACTGCAGAAAAAAAATTGTGCATGAATCGCATTTCTTACCGTTTCTTGGATCAAGATTTGACACTTTGTACATAATGCACAGAATGACAGGATGTGTTGTTGTACTGTGTGTGTGTGAATGTGGGTTTTAAACGACATACAATTTTGTCTTGCAGAGTATGATTTCTTCAATTGTTAACAGCACTTACTATGCAAATGTGTCAGCGGCGAAGTGTCAAGAATTCGGACGCTGGTATAAACATTTCAAGAAGACAAAAGACATGATAGGTAAGCAGAACGCTTAAAGATACGTCAATCACATCAGGCTGAAAAAACTGTTAGTGTGTGTGTGTGTTTCTCTGTCTGTCTGTCTGTCTGTCTGTCTGTCTGTCTGTCTGTCTGTCTGTCTGTCTGTCTGTCTGTCTGTCTGTCTATCTATCTGTCTGTCTGTGTCTCTTTCTGTCTGTCTATCATTCTGTCTGTCTGTCTGTCTGTCTGTGTCTCTTTCTGTCTGTCTATCATTATATCTGTCTGTGTCTCTTTCTGTCTGTCTATCATTATATCTGTCTGTCTGTCTGTCTATCATTATATCTGTCTGTCTGTCTGTCTATCATTATATCTGTCTGTCTGTCTGTCTATCATTATATCTGTCTGTCTGTCTGTCTGTCTCTTTCTGTCTATCTGTGTATCTGTCTGTCTGTCTATATGTCTTTTTCTGTCTGTCTATCTGTGTCTCTTTCTGTCTGTCTGTCTATCTGTCTGTCTGTCTGTCTGTCTGTCTGTCTGTGTATCTGTCTGTCTGTCTGTCTGTGTGTGTATCTTTCTGTCTGTGTCTCTGTCTGTCTGTCTGTCTGTCTGTCTGTCTCTCATTATACAGATATAATGACAAACAGACAGATAGACAGACAGATTCTGTCTGTCTGTCTCTCTGTCTGTCTGGTTATAGTATACCTCATCTGCTTATGTTCTTTAGATTCAGTTCAAATGCTAATCTAACAAAAATCATATGTTTAAAATGTTTATATCTTTCTGTGACTTCAAAATTCAATATTTGCCATGCACATAATACAACACTTAATACATGTGATTTTTAATGTTTTCAAGTGTTCAAACACGCACCTGTTATACTTTATTGTTATACTTCAGCTCTTGACATCTGCCTGTTGTTTCCTGCTCACACACACGTTCACTTTTACCCCCACTAACTCTCTCTCTCTCTCTCTCCACACCTGTGCGTGTGTGTGTGTGTGTGTGTGTGTGTTCATCCGCGCAGTCGTGCGCCAGCCCTCTCAGCTGGAGGGTTACCTGGGGACGTGTGTCCTCCACGACAGTCCTCGTGCCACCACGTTAGGTAGGTCACGTGACGCACCGCAACTATATTATACATGAGCGCATGTGCTCGAGTCCCGATGCCGGGAACACTAACTGCGTTAAAGAGCCGCGTGAGCGCGACAATCAGATGACGGCGGCTGCCACTGGAAGATTATATGCATTTATACCGTGTACACATTTCTTTTCTTTTGTCGTGGCACTAAATGTCTGCCAAGTCCAATGTATTTGTCTAGCGTTTTTAACAATACACATCGTTTTAAAGCAGCTTTACAGAAAATCATGATGTTAATATTTATATTTTCATATCTTTAAAATATGAATTACAGATTAGAGCTGGACGATAATATTAGGTACATTTTGCTACGAGACAAGCAATCAAGCAATTGAGATTTACCCCTTGAGTACACTGATAAAATCGGATGTATTTATATGTCCTACTTTATATTGAGCTGGCTGGTAATATACATTTTGCAATAATAAACAGTCATTCTTTTGAGATTTGCTATATTTTTTCGCATAAGTATCCGGATGTACTATATATACAACTTTTAATGCTTTACTGTGCAATTAATATAGTTTACATTTGTCTACAAATCGCGTAGTTGATATTTGCTATATTGAGTGAGTGTACTTTATGCATCCGGCTGGACACGCTTATTTTGCAGTTGCCAAATGCCTCTAACATTTTATTTTGAACGGTTTATTTTTTGGTTTGGTTTTGATAGTGCGACGAGAAATGTGTCCGTCCACACTGAAAGCAAACATGCTTCTCGACCCACAGCCAATCAGAGCTAGTTGTATCGAGTGGGATTTTGGACCAATGAGATTATTATGGGCGGGGCTTGGAATGCATGATGCTACGGCACATTTACATTTACGCATTTCTTCGATTTAGTTCTTGTCTTGATCTAAATTGAGCTTTTTTTAGAGTTTACAGCTAAAATGTAATGTAACATTAATGCTGTTATTTTCCTGTTTATTACTGTGAAGCTGCTTTGTGTTGTAAAATGCGCTACACACATAAACGTTACTTGCGATTTGCATTGCATTTATTCAGTTGATGCATTCCCTGGGAATCAGACCCATGACTTGCCGTACTCTTCTTTTATTTAAACTTCAGGAATGCAAAGCAACGGCATAGTTACGCCAAGGTTGAACACTGCTAATGATAAAACGCATGTCTTGAATGAATGCACTGCCGACTGTAACCCGGTTGAGCGCATCCCATCATGCACCGCTTCACCAGTGGTCAGTGGTCAGCCGGTCCCGCAGGATCTTTGGGAGTGTGTCGAGGCGTCTCTAGCGCAGCAGCGTTCCCATTCAGACCCAGCCGGGCCGTGGGGTTTTCCCTCCCTCCCCTCAGCACACATTCTCTCTCCCATTGTGCTCCTAATCCCAGCCTGCTTTGTGGTGAATTCCACAGGAGGGACTCCGGCGCTCAGTGTGTGTCTGCAAACGGGCCCTGCGAACGCTTTCTTCCAACCTTTTCAATTTGCGTGGAAAAGTGTGTGCCCCCCAGCAGTTTTCAACACCAAAAAACACAACTGAGAGGCACACCGTAACATCAGAGCACAGGAATGAGGGGGATTATGGGAGAGCTTTGATTATTACCCGATTTTTTTTTTGTTTGTTTGTTTTTTTTCCGTCTCACTTTCTGCTGATATTGAAAAGAACAGCCGCGGCTTTGTGCTCGCTGTCAGTTAAGACACATGTTTGCGTCCTTGTGCTTATTGTGCGTATCTCTGGAGAGTTTCCATGCGCTTAATCTGGTTTTTATCTTCCTGTTGAAATATTTATATTTTGGGATGCTTTTTTTTTTTTTTTTTGCTCCATAAAATCCGTAAGATTGTGCGGCGCGTGTTAGTAGGTGACGGGCGTTGTGTTTCTCAATTTCTTTAAACTAATCTCTATCAGCTGACTACTATATAATATTTATGTAAAGCACTACTGTAAAGCATTTATGCATTTTATGCCTGAAATGTGCTATATACAGTAAATAAAGTGTATTATTATTACCTGTAAAAAGGAATAACACTTCAGTCCTTTGACAGTTTTTAAAATATTTTCTCACCTTTATGCAGTTTCCAAATCTGTGAGATGTTAATTTGTCCGTGTAAAAAATAAAAGGAGAAATGACTAAATCTACATGCAGCTCTTTTTAGTACAACATCTCCAAAAAGCTTTAAAAATGCACACTAAAAGAAAACTTGGGTTTTGTAATGGCATAATTTTTCCTTTAATTTTCAGGTTTTGCAGCTTGTTGGCTGTCACGCAAAACTTGATTAAAAGAATCGGACAACATCTGACGGCATCGACCGCATCTAATAGTCGGCTGTTTATAAGGCCGTGCTCTGGGCTTCCAGTGTAACACGCTCCGGTTATATTTAGACTTTCCCAAAATTTCATATTAGCCAGCTTGTGTACCTTGTTTTAGAATTAAGAGCATAAAGGACGATTCAAGTGTCCGTCTCTCTGGCTCGGTCCATGTGAAGACGCGTCCTGCTTTCGCTGAGCGCCCACACTGGCTTGTTGTTATTGCTCACATGATTTGGCCATGGACATTATAAACTAATTTCTAGTGCTGCCAATTTATGCAGATACAGGTCACACACTGTGGCCCATTATATTAGAGCGGTTGCACTGGGTTACTGTAGTAATGGCAGGCTGGAACGGGTTTGATTAGGATCGTTTAGCTTCAAACTTTTGATTTTTGACTTCAGGTCATGTCTAGCTCATTAGAAAAGTGTTCGGCATAGAGTAGTGATAGGACAATTAATGCTTATTTTGAAAATATTAGCATGCCCAATTGTCCATTTAGGTCCTATATATGTTTCTATTTTTAAATATGATTTATTTAGTGTGCAGTTAGGGCAAAAGTATAAATACTTTGGTGGCAAGTTGATACAAAAAACTTTTTTTTAATGATAATATAATACAATTTTGGTTTAAAGTATCAATGTAAACAGTCTTAGGTGAATGTGATGAACAGGCAGGATAAAAATATCAGATTAGTTTCAGAATAGAAATCTGCCGCTGTCTATTTTGCTGTTGATATGAATCAAACGACAGCATATTAGATGAGAAAAAGAGAAAAGCACTTACCGTCCTCTCTATTAATGACTGTTTACATAGATGATTACTGGGAAAAAAATATTTACTTAATGGAAAAATGCTTTCACTACATGCCACTAATTTAATTTGTTCATGTTTATATTAATATGTAATTTTTTTTTAAATGAAGAAGCAAGTTCAGTAGCATTGAAATTTAAAAGTTTCACTGTTATTAGGATCCATTTCTGAAATATTGTTATTGTGCGTGTGTGTTTGTGTATATACATATATATATATATATATATATATATATATATATATATATTTATATGCATACATGCATACATGCAAACATACATGCATGCACGCACATAGGACAACTTTGATTCACTTTTTTGATCCACTTCAAATGTTGACGTGTGTGCGTGTAAGCATGCATGTATGTTTATACATGCATGCACACATACACACAAAACTTGAATCTTTAACTTTCAGTTATCTCGTCAGATAGTTAAAGTCATGCATTGACATGCTTCCTCTTCTCTGTGTCCACTTCAGCCGAGATGGACGGTCTGTCGGATCTTTCTCCCCCGGGAACGAACCACCTGAGCTTCAGTCAGCAGCCCATCCCGGGCAGCACAGCGGAGCAGCCCCCGTCCCCGGTGCCCCTGTCCCACAGCGCTCAGGCCCCCGCTCGGGCCCAGCTCCCCGGCCTGCACCCCGGCCTGGTGTCCACTCCCATCAGCCCTCAGCTGGTCAGTCAGCAGATGGTCATGGCTCAGATCCTCAACCAGCAGTACGCCGTCAACCGTCTCCTGGCCCAGCAGTCCCTGAGCCAGCAGTACCTCAACCACCCGCCGGTCAACCGCGCGCTCAACAAGCCGCTGGACGGCGGGGTGTCCTCCAACTCCGAGGTGTCCGTCGAGATCTACCAGTGGGTGAGAGACGAGCTGAAGAGGGCCGGCATCTCCCAGGCCGTGTTCGCACGCGTCGCCTTCAACAGGACGCAGGTACACATCTATATGTGACCCTGGATCACAAAACCACTCTCGAGTCGCACGGGTGTATCTGTGGCAATAGCCATTGTATGGGTCAAAATTATAGATTTTTATTTTATGCCAAAAATCATAAGGATATTAAGATCATGTTCCATGAAGATATTTAGTAAATGTCCAACCGTAAATATATAAAACATGTTTTTTTGTGAGTGAATGCAGCACAATCGTGAACATAAATGCACAACTTTAAAGCAGATTTTCTCAATGTTTAGATTTTTTTGCAACCTCAGATTCCAGATTTTCAATAGTTGTGTCTCGACCAAATATTGTCCTATCCTAACACACCACACATCAATGGAAAGATGATTTATTCAGCTTTCAGTTGATGTATACATCTCAATTTCATAAAATTGACCCATGTGACTGGTTTTGTGGTCCAGGGTCACATATGACATAATAAAAGCGATTTTTGAAAGAAAAGATAAACGTACCACATGGGTTGAAGATTATTACAAAAAGCAAGCATAATTTTCAGTCTTATCCTCTCACATGAGCTCCACAAACTACATGGGAAGCATTGTAAGGCATTATGGTGTTCTTCTGATGCAACAGTTATTCCGGAAGGTTTGCAGTGTTATGCTGTCCAGATGAAGACCATAATGCATTCCGACAAGCGCAGTTTAACTAAAAACGTACTGTTTTATCCAGTATGTGGATAAACTAATGACAGAAATCCAGCATATACAAGAAATCCCAACTAAGATTATGGGAAAACGTTACAGTGGGTGTTATATATTTTGATGAAATTATAAAAATACAACGATATTTTGGTATTTTGTCTTTCTGCGATTTTATTGCGATATGTCAAATGCAGGGATCGTCACCAGATTATTTAAATGGCTCAATTTGGAAAGTTTGAGTTTCTCAATTTGAGAATTGGAAAGTAATCTTTCTAGAATGCATAGAAAATATAAATTATGTGAAAAAAATAACTAAAAATAAATGTTTATTATAAAAATATATATAATAAAAAAAATAAACTATTTAGTCAACGGATTTAAAAAAAATATTCCATATTTCTAATTGTTGTGTGAATATTAAAAAAGATTAAAAAAAAGAAAAAAAGATTGTAATGCTGTTAAGATAAAAAAAAAAATTTAAGCAATTTTTTAAAATCTACAATTAATATTTATTTTCATTTTGATATTTCAAATCTCCGGACATCACTTTTGTACTGTAGAGCGTTCCAGTTTAGATTAGGGATGCATGATATATTGGCCATCGTATCGGTATCGGACGATATATGCTAATTTTTAATGTTATCGTTATCGGCCTGATAACAAAACTTGACCGATATATTAAAGCTGAATGTATTATTTCCTTCAGCTGAGACACTTCAGATGCGCACTGTTCAACATGATGGTTTTGAATAGCTTAAAATATGATTGGAATCACTTCAAAAAAGGAAAATATAGTAAAGTGCAACAGTCTGTCATATCGGCTTCATAAAATTATAATGAGAACATCACTATAATGGACTTTATGCACAGCTGCACTACTTCCTGAACTTTAGCCAGCTCCTTTGTTTCCTGTCTGCCATTATTGGACAAACGGATTAATCCAGGTGTGTCTGATTATTGTTGTTGGTCAGGCACACCTGGATTAATCAGTTTGTCCAATAATGGCAGACAGGAAACAAAGGAGCTGGCTGAAGTTCAGGAAGTAGTGCAGCTGTGCATAAAGCCCATAGTGTGCTTGGGATGTGGCTTTTAATGGTGTAATCGGGCTCTAAAAAATGATATAAAAATTTGGATTTAGATTAATCAGCCAATATATCGGTTATCGGCTTTCAAGTATAAACAATAATTGGTATTGGTCAAATTTTTCATATCGGTGCGTCCCTAGTTTGGATGTGGTCTATGTAGGCAGTATCCAGTGAGACGGCTCAGGGTTTGGAGACATTAAGTATGTTGTTTTTGTAGATGGCTGTCAAATAATTTAGTTGATGATTATAAATGCTGAATCATATCCCCGGCCCCATACATCAGCTGTGACATGTCGGTGTGAAGCTTGCCACTACACGCTCTGAACATCATTACAATTCACCATGCCTGGCTAATATAGTGACAGCAGAGCGCTGAGACCGCCATGCTTTATCTTCTTTTGTTGTGGGATCAACACGTAGAGAACAATCGTCCGGGAAATGAGCGGTTATCAGCGAGCACTTTTCTCTCAATCCAAAACTGTACTAACCATCATCTTCCTGGAGTCATGGCTTTTGGTTTGCACGTGACCTGAGCCGGGACAGGACACTTATTAGCAGTATTAACATCACTATTATTATTATTATTGCTCATGCAAATCATTGCATTTTCCAGTCAAAAACTCATTCCTCATTGTTAGTGGTACAGTACGTTATTGTGCATGAGATGAACCTCATATTGCACAGGTTTGCACTCAACAAGAACTATAACATATTTGGATGCAGAAAAGACTGTCTTCGAATATTTATTTATTTATTTTTACTGACGCAAGGCAAAGTAACTGCAGATTTATGGCTGATCATTATTTGAGTCTACTACTATTCTGAGTGGAAGTTATTAAGGATATATTATATTAATATCTGACTCATAATTAATGTTTCTTTGTTTAGTTCATTGTTCTGTGTTTTTGATAGTTAACATTCCCTGCTGTTTATACATTTTTGGGTCTGTACGGTTCGAATGCTGAATTTAAAAAAAAATCATAAATATAGTAAAAACAGTAATATTGTGAAATAATATTATTGCAATTTAAAATGGCTGTTTTCATTGTAAAATATTTAAAAACAACGTCATTATTGATGTTGAAAACAATGTTTCTTAATATTTTTGTTGAACCGTGATGCTTTTTTAAAATTAATTGACGAATATAAAGTTAAATAAGATGAATATAAAGTTATTTTATAGTCATTTTTTTTAATTAAATCTTTCGAATCTCTTCTGTAACATTGTAAACACGGTCACTTTTGATTAAATTAATGCATCCATGCTGAATAAAATGATTATTTTATTAAAAAATACAAATTATATAAAATTAAGTCAACAGAGTAAAAAAAAGTCTTCCATATTTCTAAAAATACAATTATTTTAGTGTAAATAAAATCGTCGATTGTGCAATCAAAGCTCAGAATGAGTTTGGCTTTTAGTTGAATAAATCAAGTGTCACTGTACTTTTTAACCCAAAATATGAATGTACAAACTTTAGCCGAAAGCATGTGTGCGGTTAGGATACAGTATCTGTATGACATTTGGAGGTCATTTATGTGATGACCCCGTATCAATACTTGAAACCTCCCAGAACATGCGATCAAATACTGGGAAAGTTGTCAGACGTGCGCGGGTTTAGTTGTTAGTAAAATCCCACGTCTCAACTCTAACCGAAAGCCTTGACCACTGTCTGCCGTCCTCAGGTGAGACTAAGCCTGAGTCCCTGGACGAGTGCCAGCAGTGTGTGTGTGTGTGTGGGACAGTGGATAATAGATAATGTCTCATTAAACTCGGCTCGGCAGGACGTGACTGACGTGGTGTTGGACTGATAGGAATCAGTGGCTGCGTCATGACGGCCATGTTTGCACAGATTGGTATTTAGTTGCGCCGTGAAGAATTTGCAACATGCATTTTCTTTTGTTTCCACAGAGCGCTTAAATATTTATTTGACATTCTTCTCTGCATGTGAAGGATTGTGGTGGCATGTCGAGGCACGTCTCAGTCGCAGTGTGTGTGTGTGTGTGCGGGTTTGGAGGCTCGTCTTGGAGATTATCCGGTTTTAATAACACTTTGATTGTGTTTGATATAGTGATTGACCCTACATTTAGTGTTACTGACCCGTTGCAAAAGCTCATATTGCTCACCAAGGCTGCATTTATTTGATCAAAAATACAGTAAAATTCTGAAATATTATTAGTATTTTAAATGTTACGTTTTATTCGTTTAGTGTAATTTATTCCTGTGATCAAATCAGATTTTTTAACATCATTACTCCAGTCTTCAGTGTCACATGATCCTTCAGAAATCACTATAATATGATGATTTGATGCTCAAGAATTTTTTCAGGATTATTTGATGAATCGGATGAACAGCATTATTTAATATAGAATCTTTAGTAACATTATAAATGCCTTTACTGTCACTTCTGATCAATTTAATGCATCCTTGCTGAATAAAAGTATTAATTAATCAAATTAAATGACATTTCTCTTTTGTTGGTGACTTTGAATAAAAGCATCTACTGAATGCGCAAATAAATGTAATTTCTTTAAAAAAATTAACGTTTTTGTGTGTGGTTAGAATAAAAAAAATAACATAAAAAAAGTTAGTTTTATAATAAATAAAAAAATATATATATTTTTTTTTAAAGGGACAATGCACATTAATGAACATAAGGACAATGTCCAAATGTAAATGAGCCAGATTTAGCCGTACAGACTAATTTTCATCTGGAGTCCCTGGCAGGTTGTTGTTATTATTACAAAATTAATGTTGTATACATACACATTAAAAACATAAACAGATTACATAGACATAGTCAACATCAAACATTATAAATAATGACACATAAAATAAAATGAAGTCCTCTTGTGTTTGTATATAGTAAGCAGAAATTATATTGTAGAAACATGTAGTTGCTTTCAAGTAAGGCTTTCCTCTTGTCAGGGACTGTGAGAAGCGTTTCATTCGATTCTCATTTGCAATCTATGTAGTTTTAATCAAATTACTGTAGAATTTAACGTCTCTGTAAAGCCAGGCTTTGTAATGTCACATTTAAGTCATAAACTCCATTAAATGATCAGCACTGCATGAGCATGTTTCACTGAAAAACACTTTTAATAGAAATCTCCAGTTCATTCCTGGGGGACGTTGAGTTTGTGAGGTGGGCGGAGCTTAGCGGCGGGTCAATAGCTGTGTCACGTATGGAGTGGAGAGAGTGTTTTAATTGTTGCTCTTGTGCTGATTGCTCTTTTCTAAGAGGACAATGCATTTATTTCTGTCTCTTGTTTTTTTCGTCTGGTTCTTCTAGGGTCTTCTCTCCGAGATTCTCAGAAAGGAGGAAGACCCCAAGACTGCGTCTCAGTCGCTCCTGGTTAATCTGCGCGCGATGCAGAACTTCCTCCAGCTGCCGGAAGCGGAGCGAGACCGGATCTACCAGGACGAGAGAGAGCGCAGTCTGACCGCAGCCTCTGCTATGGGTCCCGCGCCGCTCATCAGCACACCTCCCCTACGCCCCGTACAGGTAACACACTGACCGCAGACTTCGTGCTATTAAGACGGTGCATGCATTTTGCCTTTTGATGCATGTTTTTATTTTTGCCTTGTTTTCCAGTAAAAACAAAAAACAAAAACATATATATATATATATATATATATATATATATATATATATATATATATACTTAAAACAAGATACATTTCGCTGTAAGGTAATATCTTGAATTAATTGTTTTTCCTTGTTTTATGCATAAATCAAGCAGATTTACTGTAAATGGATTCTCTAAAAACAAGCCTAATTTTTTATAAAAAAAATTATTTGTAATTTTTCTTACCAAAAGCATCTGAACTGAGTTTTCAGACATGGATGCTCTTTGCAGAATTAAAGCGGTGCATGTATTTTGCATTTAATGCATGGCAAAAGTTTTTTTATTTTGGTTTTCAGTAAAAATATCTATACGTCCTTAAAACAAGATGCATTTGGAGACATATTACTGTTATAGAGACATATTAAGATAAGACGACATAGAATATATCTTGAATTAAGTTCATTTTTCTTACTCTGGTTTCAATTTTTATTCTTGTTTTATGCATAAATCAAGCAGATTTACTCTAAATAGATTCTCTGAAAAAAAGCCAATTTTTTCTTTTTCTTTTTTTTTTTTCTTTGCAATATTTCTTCTCAAGCAAATGTTGTTTTATGATGTATTTTTACTGGAAGACAAAGCAAAAATTCTGGTCCATTTTTTTCCTCTTGGTTTCCAGTCAAATATATTTGCGTTCTTAAAACCAGATACATTTTAGTTAGCAAAATCTGTAAGAAAAAAGACAGAAAATATATCTGGAATTCTCTTCTTATTCTGTTGGCAATTGCTTTTCTTGTTTAATGCATAAACAAGATCAAACAGATTTGCTGTTAATATATTCTAAGGCTTATTTAATTGTAATATATATATATATAATTTTTTTTTTTTTTTGCCATTTGTCTTCTGAAGTAAATGTTGTTTTAAGGTGGTTATTTTTACTAGAAGACACAGCAAAATGACTGATTCATTAACATGCCCTGATAAATCATTCACAGTATGACCATAAACGTGAATTAATAAAGTAAGTGGGGTCATGTTGAGTTTAAATAGATTCTATATTCTCGCTTATGTAAATGTAGGTGGAACTGAACACCCAGACTGTAATATTTAGCGTGCGCTCACTGACTAGCATAATGAATGATTAGCTCAGGTATGCTTTTCATCAGTCATCGTCAGAGTATTTGCTTTCCGCAGTCCTGAGGACCCCCGCTGACTGCTGGGAAATGACTTTAAAAGCTACTGTGGGTAATTTTGACGTTGAAATGCTCAAATGAAGAGAGTTTGAGAGTGTGCGACCAATGGAAACTGGGGGGAAACCTGTTTGGAAACGGTCATTATTTTTGGTGCGACTAGTGGCCTGGAAATGATGCACTGCAGCTTTAAATCAGTGTATTGTAGTAATCTGTTGTTCAGGAGCTCACACACGACGCTAACCACAAGAACACCATTATAACCTCACACCGAACTCTTAATCTGCAACAGTGCATTTGTGCCTAACTGCACGTCAGTCTCGGTTTGTAATGAATACAGAGTTAACAATGCAATTCCAGATTCTTTAGTGGTCAGCTATACTGTCCTATATTTCATTTGTTATTAAAAGTGGAAAATATTTTATATTTTATGCATTTAGTAGAAGCTTAGATCACAATCTTTAAATGTGCTACACTTAAATTATGAGTATGGACTTAGTTATTGGTTATTGGTGAGTACCAAAACTAACTTGGATGCATTGATGTACCGATACCTTTGAGGAAGCATTTTTACATTCATTTTTTTTAGCAGATTTTTAAAAACTGCTCCAAAACCACTACTTAAAAAAAAATAAAAAATAAAAACTATTTTTAATTGATAAGTTGATATTGTGGCTTATATGGTCAGACACTTGTATGCGCCATTATATTATTAACATTTCACCAAAATCAAGCTCAAGTGGAGTTATGAGGTTTTTGACCAGCAAATTTCCGATAATTTTGGATATTTGTGTTTTGTCCGTCGCTGGAACGGCATCATCTGAGGCGGTAAATGCATCGCATTATGCTTTCATCAACTTGCAGATTATAAAGTTTATTGTAGCTTTGTGTGCGTTCAGTTTTTTTCTGTCCTTTTGCCAAAATCTCATGTTATTAAAGGACAAACTATTTAAGACAAGACTGGCTATGACTCGACGACACGTTTAACTAAGACACTCTTTGGTCCTCAAAACTTAAAACATTACTATATATATATATATATATATTATAGTGTTTCTTTAGTAAATAAAACGCTACACTTAAACAACCAGTTCTTTATTTATCATTGCATTGCAAACAAGCAGAGACGTGTGCACTTCATTCACGATAGAGGCGGGTGGAGTTATGAGGTTTGACTGACAGTTTGAGGAGCCAATGGAATTACAGGGTTTAGTCACAATCTTTTTAATACTTTTCATTAGTTAAATATTTGCAAAACCCACAGACAGACATAAAGGGTGACCAATAGTAATGATTTATGGACACATTTTTTTTTTTACAAAATAAGGAGATACGAAATGCAACCCTTAAGACTTAAGTTATGAGTATGCACTTTTCACAGTTATTTGCGAGTACCATAACAAAAGTATCGGTACATAAATGCATATACTTTTGAGTGAACATTTTTTACATGTTATGCATTTAGCAGATGCTTTATCCAAATATCAAATAGCTTCCCTTACATGATGAGTATGCATGAGTGTTTCTACAGTTATTGGTGTGTGTGTACATCAGTGCATCTCTACTCTGCACTAAACGCTTCAGATCTCAGAGCGCTCCACGCAGGGCAGGGAAGGTATGCAGAACGCTCTCCTTCAAACGCAGTTGAGTGTGTCTCAGTGGATCCAACACAAAGCCTTCCTGTGTGTGATGGACTGAGGAGGGTCTTTTATACAGGAGAAAACTCCCGACACACACACAGAATGTGTAAAGACCGAAATGTCATCAGTGCTCACTCAAGTGTGCACGCATTTGTGTGTGTGTGCGCTTGCGTGCATCATGTCCTCGCGTGCGTGTGTGTGTGTGTGTGTGTGTGTGTGTGCAAACCAGATGCTGCTTTCCTGTTCAGATCCCATTATCAGATGCTTCTGTAACCTGATTATTCAGCAACTGCGCCTGGTTCGTCAGCCTTGTACAGCGCTCGGCAAAAGTCTCCATTATCTGATGATATTTGGACAAATCGGTTACATTTTAAATGGAAGGGCATATCGATACACTGGTTCACACACATATACTGGCTGTGTTCCAAAACCTAGTGTGCTACATAGGCGGCATCCTAACTAAACCATCATTAGTCTCTGATTTGAAACGCTACTCACAGAAAACGCTTGCAGGAAGTTTGACTCTTCGGTTCCTGTAGAGTTTGGTGGTGTTAGTATGTTGTGAACGACTTGCTACTATAATAAGCATAATGCACATAATTCAATTTAATACAATGAATTACATTATATTAGACTATTGGGTAACGCTTTGCAATAAGGTTCATTAGTTAACATTAGTTATTAACTAACAACGAGCAATACATTTGTTACATTATTTATTAATCTTTGTTAATTTTAGTTCATAAAAATCCAGCTGTTCATGTTAGTTCACACACTGTAAAAAAATATTTTCATGATTTATCACAACTTTTTATCTTTTGTCAAATCAACTTGGATAACTAATGTGTGAAGATAACACTATTTTGAGTTTCTGTTTATTAAACCATTCTTCTTCATTGTATTAACTCAAATTTTTAATTACAATGAACTCAAATTTGAAGGCAACAAGGTAACTTGCTTTTTTAAGTTAAACCAACTTTTTTTTTTACAGTGCATTAACTAATGTTAACTAATACAACCTTTGATTTTAATAATGTATTAGTAAATGTTGAAAATAATAACATTTAATTAATACTATAGAAGTATTGCTCATTAGTTCATGTTAATGGTAGTTAACTAATGAACCTTATTGGTACTTTTTATTGGATTAATGTAATATTATAAATATTACGCCTACCTACCGTGAACATGCCGGCTTTATACGCGCGTTTAGCTGAACATGCTCTTGATCAGATAAGGTTTTGCATTAGAAACGAAGGACAGGGAAGTGTTCTGGTGCCGGGCAGCTTGATGCTGACAGATATGAGTGAGATCTTCACAGGGTTTTCTGCTGTAAATCAGCAGGGTGGCACGTCTCGCAGCGCTGCAAGGCTTTTATGACGCCCATAAAAACAGATGTGAAGGTATGTTTCCCTCATACGTTAATGGATCGTCAGACAGTGTGTGTGTGCAAGTTTGCGCACGCTCGTCCCTTTATAATTAGATATGGTCACAGAATAACTCCAGCTAGACACTGATGCTTCACATGTACATGGCTGACACACTCTTCAGTTTCAGGCCCTTCAGAAGTTATGGAAATCTTTGCAAGCTGCAGAAATCATTTGTCACATGGTGTGCTTTAGGATCTGCTACTGTGATATACATCTGATCGTGGGAACTAGAGCAATCTAAGCATTCTGATGAAATGTGTGTGCGTGTGTGCGCGTGTGTGTGCGTGTGGGGTTCAAGTAGACCTTACTTGCATTATAGCGACAATCCCCACAAAGATTGCAATATCCAAAATCCTTGTTCTTGTGTGGATGTTTTTGGTCCCCCTGAGAAAAACTAAATCATACTAAGTGATGTTTTTTTTTTTTTTTAATGTAAAAATGCAGACGGTTTCTCTGGTTTTAGGGGATATGATATACAGTTTGTGCAGTTTAAAAATCATTGTTTATGGAAAGTCCCCTTAAAACATGGAAACCCAACGTGTGTGTGTGTGTGTGTTTCTTCACAGCCCAGAAGAGAGGAGTGTAATAATGTGAGACCAGAAGACTGGAATCCCAGAATTCCAGTGGGCATCTCTCCTGTGAGTGCACATATGGTACATTGTTTTTGAAACCGTGAAATTTTGTTCTTGATTATAAACCTACATTTACAGTATGTGTGTATCTATCTATTATCAACATATCAATTTGGATGCATTAAATTGATCACAAGTGAAAATAGGCATTTATAATGTTACAAAAGATTCTATTGTAAAAAAAAAGAAGAAGTTTTTTTGAACATTGTTAATCAATGAATCCTAAAAAATAGCATCAAAATATCATCATGATCGATATTGAAAACAATTGTGCTGCTTCATAAGAGGTGAAAATTCAGCTTTGCATTACAGGAATAAATGACATTTTAAAATGTATTAAAGCAAGCCGCTATTTTAAATGTTAATAATATTTAACCATTTTTTATCAAATAAATGCAACCTTGCTGAGCAAAAAATACATGTATATTGGATATATTTATGTTTCTTATTGAATTAATTTTTTTTATGCAATTTGATGTATATAATTAAATATATATATTCTTCTATAGGCCTAATGTTAATAATATTTTTTTAAAAATGTATCAAATAAATGCAACCTTGCTGAGCAAAAAAAGACATGTATATTGGATATATTTATGTTTTTTTTTTTATAATGTTTTTTTAATGCAATTGAATGTATATAATTAAAAATATTTTTTTGTTAGTTTTTTTTACTTTTTTGGTGTAATTTTATAGGGTTTTATACTATTTTTGACACTATTTTACACTAAAAATTAAGTTTTTTTCTTCTTCAGGTCAAGCCCAACCCTCTGACGTCTGAGTGGAACGGTAAATCCGAGAGTTGCGTGTTAAACATCAACTCCTCCATCTACGACGAGATCCAGCAGGAGATGAAGAGGGCCAAAGTGTCCCAGGCCATGTTCGCCAAGGTCGCCGCCTCCAAGAGCCAGGTACAGCTCAAACCTCACACACACACACACTTTCACTAGCCCGTCATGCTTCAATCGCGCGTCTGGTTGACAAAACATGTCAAACATTTTTGTGTACAGTCTAAAGAAGGCCCAGATAGCAAGATAAAAGTGTAAAAGGAGAGCTTTGTTAAGCCTGGCACTCAGGTAGCGCAGCGCCGTAATGACTTGCGCCGCTTTATTGTGGGTTTGCGAACAGCAGACAGTGTTGCAACATAAAACAAATGTGTTTATATAATTCAGCTGTGCAACGACCACACCGTTATCTCACATAGCGAACAGCCTTCTGCTGAACACAGGCCTCTGTGAGAGACATTACCGTCTGTTTTAGCCTATTAAAACTAATTAAAGAAACGCACGGCGAGCCCCATTATTAAAGGTTTCACATATCTATGTGCACACTTAAAGATTTTCACAATTGCATCTGATGTGAGGGGGGAAAACGCGAATAAAAGCTCTAAATTATCTGGAAATATCAGCAGGTTTTTGCTGATTGCACTGATTATGGTGCCAGATACTTTTGTTTCACCAAATTACAGTTTGATGCACAAACCACTGTTTTTGTCGAAGGGAGTTCAAAGCCGAGAAGGGTGGAGGAGAGAAAAGACAAACCGGGGCATTTATTCCAGTAAGATTGTGGTATAAAGTGCTGGTTTGAGAGAAAAGAGCCCCCTCTCTGTGTGTCTCTCCAGCCCTGCCTGAGCCTGTGTGCTTCATTCATGGCTGGTGTGAATGTGAATTGAGCAGCAGATAAGAACTGTGCTAATTACGCAGCTGAGAAAGGGGCCTGGGAGAGCACTTATCTCCGGCTCCATCTCGTAATGTGCGCTCCCCGGGCAGCTGGTCCCCCTCCTTCCCGTTCCCAGCCCCCCCCCCTCCGCCACACGGGGCCCACGGGGCCGACGGCTCAATGACCGGCCGGTGCCGAGTGCCGATGCCGAACGCGTCGGAATGATGCCGCGTGCGAGACGAGAGCCCGTTATTAGCGCTGGGAAACTCTTGAAATGTGGGCGTGTCTTTTAAAGAATCATGCATTGGTATTGGCCGATTTACTTTAGTTGTTCATGAGGACAAGTGATCATTCTTCCTTGAAAATATGCAACAGGTTGAAACTACATTTCCCATCATTCCCTGTAGATGCACATGAATGCTAAAATACACTGATAAAGTTAGAGAAACTATAGGAGAGCAGTGAAAAAGTGCTGGCCTTTAATGTGCATTTTTATGCAACAAAAATGTTTAATATGGTGCAAAAGTTCATTTATTTCAGTAATTCAACTTAAAAGGTGAAACTAATATATTATATAGACTCATTACATGCAAAGTGAGATATTTCAAGCCTTTATTTGTTATAATTTTGATGATTATACAACTTATGAAAACCTTTTCACAATATTCTAATTTTGAATTCGGGGGTTTTCATAAGCTGTATAATCATCAAAATTATAACAAATATAGGCTTGAAATATCTCACTTTGCATGTAATGAGTCTATATAATATATTAGTTTCACCTTTTAAGTTGAATTACTGAAATAAATGAACTTTTGCACCATATATAATTTTTTCCGAGTTTCACCTGTATATTGTTGTTTATCAGAATGTAGAAAAGCATTCAAAATGCATTGTTTATTTTGATTGAAGTCGAATTTATGATTTCTGAAATACGTCGGACGACAAACTGGGTGACGCTTTAAAAAAATAAGGTCTCATTAGTGTTAGTGTCATTAAGTCACATGACCTAACAATGAGCAATGCGTTTGTTACAGTATTTATTAATCTTTGTTAACATTTAACAACGGCTCATTATTAGTTCATGTTACAGCGTTTCTTTCTTTTCTGCGATGTGGGAAAACAGGCGGAATTGCAGATATTGGTTATAAAACTTTTTATAGTTTATAGTTTTTACGGAATTGCAATATTGCAGAATCTGGTTATAAAAATGGAATTTCCAGTTTAATGTGGAATGTCACAGAATTTTGAAAAATGGGTGAATAAATCAAAAGTAGGGCTGTAAACTTAATCAAATCATGATCTGGACTAGTGTCTGTGGACATTAAAGCTTGAAAACACTGCTATTTATATATATGCATGATCTGCATGTCTCAGTTTTGTCTACTACTCATATTTTGGGGGAAATGAAACGGGCCCTAATGTCAGCTCAGGTCCAAATACAACTTTTGATTTGAAATATCTATTAGTAAATGTTGAAATCAACAAATTAAGACAGTATTTTTCACTGTTAATTCGTGTTATCTAAGGGTGTGTTCACACTCGGCGTGTTTGGTTGGATTAAAACGAACTTTGGTGCGATTGCTCTGTTAGTGCGGTTCATTGGAATAAGTGTGAACGCTGCGATCTGAACCCTGGTGCCACCGAACAAGCGGACCGAGACTCGTATGTTCAGCTTCCAAACAAACTGGTGCGGTTTGAATGAAATATGAACACAACACGGACCAAAAACATGTAAACAAACCAAAAACAGTCTCAACAACGCCTTAAAATGTCTCAAATCAATGCGATATACCAATTTGATCGCAAAACAGCGTGACGTCATTACGCACAGGTTTTTCTTCGCTTTAAAGCCGTTGGATGGAAACACACTTTCACCAGCTTTATTCGCATTTGTTTACCGAACTTCAGATAATTCGATTGACAAGTGGATGAAAACTTAGCTATAGACTGTAAAAAAATATGGACGTAGTGTTTCTGAAGAGCATTTTTGAAGCCCAAAGTGGGCGGAGGCCGGCCGTCGCCATCTCGTAACGGGAAATGTGCAGCGAGGCGGATTAGCTGAGGCGACGTGACGCTAACACACAGCAGACAAACGGCTAGTAGTGACATCAGCGGCAATCCACCTGTCACTCAAATGGCCACGCCCTTAATTATGCAGAACTTTAAGGCTTAATATAATTTAAACGAATGAGTTATACAAAAATGTTGTCATGAAGGGCTATATTAGCTATATAGAACAACCACTTTTTGTACCAGACTGTAAACGCATAATTTCAGCTGTAACGTTTTGGAGCCTGTCTCTAGTGGCCAGTCGATGAACTGCAGTTTAGGTCACACTTGGATTCGAGAGACCGGAAGGTTGCGCTTGGTCTGAACATGAATATTAGTAAACTATATTACACTAATATAGTAAACAAATTGAACCTTATTGCAAACTGTTAGTTCTGTTTGTTGGTCCTGGACGGCGTTGTGCCGTATGGTTATCTTGCGTGGCGTGTCGGATTCATTCAGTGCAGGAATCCTCAGCCGAATCGGAGGTGGCTCTATCCGCAGCACACGCTCGAGATCTGGCACCGGATTCGGGTTTGGCTTCCGACGCCGCGGGGCTCCAGAACCGGCCCGGATCTAACCTCCATGAGAGCGCTCGTCCCCTGGGCTTTACACGCCGTAAACACTAGTTTGAGGGGGTTAAAGAGAACAGTCGCATGTGTGTGTGAGCGTGTGTACCTGCTTACTCATGTAGCTGTGTGTACGGTGTGTGTGTGTGTGCTGTTTACTGGGGGATGGGCACTGGATCGGAGCCATGCCGTCCCCCTCTCTGGGCACACATCCATACAGGACGAGAGTGCCAGGCTTTATCTATTTGGTGGCACTTTCATATTCCGAGTAGCATTTCAATTAATTTCTCCTCCTGCACCACAGAAACACCAGCGTTTCTGCAGCTAGACTGAACAAGAAAAGCATGAACTGTCCATTTGTGCGCTCGACGTTCAGTGCAGTGTTCGAGACATCCTGGTGTTTTGGAGGTGAATGCAAGCTTAGTGGTGAAATCTCCTGCTTTTCTTCGTCAGTGCAGGATATTATCTCCTATATTTATTCAAAGTATCATTCATATGGTGCGTATTACGT
This sequence comes from Phoxinus phoxinus, assembly GCF_949152265.1. Classification (NCBI taxonomy): domain Eukaryota; kingdom Metazoa; phylum Chordata; class Actinopteri; order Cypriniformes; family Leuciscidae; genus Phoxinus; species Phoxinus phoxinus. Next base: position 34,944,599 of record NC_136885.1, read on the forward strand.
TTAGTTAATGATGCACTAATCACAATCGCTTTACTTGCATAATATAATGCATTTCTGAGGATATATTGGTGAAAAGTTTGGGAGTGGGAGTTTTTTTTTTTATTCAAAAATACAGTAAAATTGTGAAATATTATTATAATTTAAAATAGCTGTTTTCTATGTGAATATATAGTAAAGTGTAATTTATTCATGTGATCAAAGCTGTATTATAGTGTCACATGATCCTTCAGAAATCAGTATAATATGATGATTTGATGCTCAAGAAACATTTATGATTATTATTGTGGAATAATAATTAATATTTTTGTGGAAACTGATGCATTTTTTCAGGATTCTTTGATGAATGGAGAGTTCAAAAGAACAGCATTCATTAGAAATAGACATATTTTGTTACATTATAAATGTTACCGTTACTTTTGAGCAATTTAATTCTCGCTGAATAATAGTAATTTCTTGCAAAAAAAACAAACAAAAAAACACGTACTGACCCCAAACTTTTTGAATGTTAGTATAAAATGGAGAAAGTCTATTCAAAATGATGAATACACATATTTCACATATAATTTGGCAAAACATGCATTGATGAATCATTCACAGTAAGACCAGGAACGAGTGTTACGTAAACGAGGGCAGTTTTGGTTGAATACGTAGGTTTAGAGGTCTGCTATCCCCAACTCTGACTATGAGCAATAGTAGTAGTGACGTATGACTTTGCAAACGCCACTAATACAGACATGACAGCGCTGAACTGGCATTCAGAGAGAATACAGGGAAGAAGGGCATTGTGGGAGTTGTGCTGACACCCTCTGATGGCGAATACAGTCACGGCCCCTGTTGTCAGATGACAAGCCCTTCAGAACCCAGAGCCATTCCCTCAGAGTGACCCGTGTGTGTCTCTCTCTCTCTCTCTCTCTCTCTCTCTATCTCTCTCTCTCTCTCTCTCTCTCTCTCTCTCTCTCTCTCTCTCTATCTATCTATCTCTCTCTCTCTCTCTCTCTCTCTCTCTCTCTCTCTCTCTCGGTGTCTCTCGCTCTCCTGGAAGAGGCTGTGGTAATTAGCAGGGCTCTAATGAGACAGAATGTCAGTGATCTGCCGCAGTACAGGGGGGCAGGCGATAGGCCGGTGTGTGTGTGTGTGTGTGTGTGTGTGTGTGAAGGGGGGTAGAGGAGGCTGTGCCATCTGTCACTGAGCGCCTGGCTCGCTGCTCTCGAGGGGGGCAACAGTGGGTCGCGAAAAAAAGAGAGAGATATTAAAATGTGCAGGATAGACAGTGTATATCAATACAAAATTGTAATTGTAATTTTAGCTGGTGGTCGCCCGATATATCGTCCATTTTTGAGATCATAACCATGGCTTGTCGATTGATTGACATATTCGGTGTGTGTCCCCCTCTTGCCTTGCCAACATAACCCCAGCATTTATTCAGCATTCTAATGATAACATTTCGGGATTTAAAAAAAAAGTTTTTTATTTAATATTGAGTGTTTTTCAGCCATTTTATGTTTAATTTAGTTTTACACTTTAAAAAGTAAAATATATAAACATAATGCAAGTAAATAAATAAATAAAACATTATAAAATGGCTAAAATATATATTTTTAAATATCCTAATGATAACATTTCGGGATTTAAAAAAAGTTTTTGATTTAATATTGAGTTATTTAGCCGTTTTATTTATTTATTTTTACATTTTTACACTTTAAAAAGTAAAATATATAAACATAATGTTAGTAAATAAATAAAAAAAATTTTTTTTATTATTATTATATTATCTTCGATTTCCTGGTTTCAAATTAAATGTAATTATATATATAAAAAACAACAACACTTGCATTATACATTTTAGCAGGATTTAATTGGCTACCATCAAATTCTATTTTGCATAAGTTTTTTGTGTGTGTATATATATATATATATATATATATATATATATATATATAGCTCATTAAATATTATTAGGTATTGTATTGGTCATCGGCTAACCTGCAGTCGAATGACAACATCAGTCTTTCTTATCCTGTAAAACGACGGACGATATTGATGACATTATCATCCTGCACTCCACACTTGTAGAGACTTTTCCTGCACATCATAGTTCAATGCTGTGATCTAAACGGCAGAACATGCACTCTTTCCACATATCTCTAGTCTATTTCTATAGTCATGATCATCGCACGCTCAGCTTCTATAGTGGTGAATGGGAGATGATACATCTTTTTTTTTTTTTGCATTAAGACAAAATATGCCTTTCCAAAAGAGGGCTAATGTTAGAAAGAGAGGGCAGATGTAAACGCATTTACTTTCATTAAGACCCGAGAACCCGAAGCCGGATGCGAATGAAATTACGCTCCTATAGGGAAGATCGCTCCTCCCTCCTCCTGCACGACCGGCCCCTATAATTTCACCGAGAATATATATTTTTCATTATCGTGCTTGGTTTGGAAGAGTTGTTTGTTTACGGTTATGAATTCTCCGTCTCCCAGGGGCGTGTGTGAGGCAGATGGGAGCGCCGGGCCTCGGAGAGCGGAAATAGGGCCATGACTGTTTATTAATTGATTTATTTATTTATCTGGCTGCCTGGTTATTAGGTTGCCTGGGAAACAGCTGCAGTTCCCCCTGTATTATTAAAGACACAATATTCGTGAGCCAGAGACCAGATGTCTGGGAAATTAATTTCGCGTCTGATTTATCGCAGCGCTCTCTCTCTTCCAAACGAACCTTTTTCCTTGTCGTTTAACGGATTGGGTTCTTGTTCCTGTCGCGGTGACCAGCAAGTCTTGTCTCTCTCTCTCTCTCTCTCTCTCTCTCTCTCTCTCTCTCTCTCTCTCTCTCTCTCTCTCTCTCTCTCTCTCTCGCTCTCTCTCTCTCTCTCTCTCTCTCTCTCTCTCTCTCCTCTCTCTCTCTCTCTCTCTCTCTCTCTCTCTCTCTCTCTCTCTCGTGTTAGAGGTGGCCCAGGTTTCTCTCGTTCTCCTCTGTCAGACCACACAGGGCTTGTTCTGAGGCCCATTCTCGCTAATCTGATCAGGCAGGCAAATACGCCGGGAAAAGCGGCTTTAATGATCCCCCTAATTACCTCAAGTCAATACCAACTGTATTATTAGACTCCGGGAAAATATTCCATTAGGGTCCCCCCCGTGGGACTCCCCGCACGTAGCGATGTCACGCGCCGCGCGCCCCCATGCTTGTAATTAATTTTATTTACACACGCAGGAATGCACAAGGTCGCACCTGCAGCCCGGAGCCGCCTCGCCCGGCCCCCGACTCGCCCGCTTAATCAGATCTGTCATAATTACCATTCTGCATGCTTCTGACACACGCTGAGAAATATTTCAATTTAACTGCAGCCAATGGCAGCGTCAGAAAGCCTTCGCCCACGGCGTACAGAGGCGGTCCGGTCCTGCTCTTCTCTCTCCCTCCTTGTGTTCTGCAACCTTTTGGACATGTATTGTCCCACATATGTGACCCTGGATCACAAAACCATATCTGTGGCAATAGCAACTATACACTGTATGGGTCAAAATGATCCGTTTTTCTTTTATGCCAAAAATCATGAGGATATTAAGATCATGTTCCATGAAGATATTTAGTAAATGTCCTACCGTAAATATATAAAACATGTATTTTTGTGAGTGAATGCAGCACAATCGTGAACATAAATGCACAACTTTAAAGCAGATTTTCTCAATGTTTACATTTTTTTGCTCCTCAGATTCCAGATTTTCAATAGTTGTGTCTCGACCAAATATTGTCCTATCCTAACAAACCATACATCAATGGAAAGATTATTTATTCAGCTTTCAGATTATGTATACATCTCAATTTCATAAAAGTGACCCATGTGACTGGTTTTGTGGTCCAGGGTCACTTATGTCCGTTTGTTGCAAGTTTGGCACATTTTACTCACCCTTGTGATAAGTCCCTTCGGTAACACTTTACAATAAGGTTCGTTAGTTAACATTAGTTAACTACATTAGTTAACATGAACTAATAATGAATTGCACGTATACAGCATTTATCAATCTTTGTTAATGTTAATTTCAACATTTACTAATACTTTATTAAAATCTTGTGCACGTTAGTTCATGCACAGTGAACTAACATGAACTAACAATGAACAGCCGTATTTCTATTAACTAACGTTAACAAAGATGAACAAATACAGTAACAAATGTATTGCTCATGGTTACTTCATGTTAGTTGATACATGAACTAATGAACCTTATTGTAAAGTGTTACCGTCCCCTCCAACAATTATAAATGGCCACAATGTCCCACCGTGATATTTCTGAAGCGCTTCATTACGCTCCGCTTTGTTCAATGTTACGATGACAAAGTTTATAAAGTATTTTTTATCGGTCTGCCTCTGTGACCCTCGATGATCCTCCGCTATATTTGCCGTAAAGCGATCGAAGTTCCTCAGACGCTTCAAAAGCTTGATATATTTTTGCTGTTTTAAAGCAAACTTGTACATTAATTAATTAAGAGTGCTGTTGGAGCTGACATGTACAATTTGCAGGTTTTATGCAGTTTTAATCTATAATTCAATAAGATCAGGCATGATTTATCTGCTTAATTACTCTCTGATATTAGCAATTAAACTCCAGCTTTGAATTAAATCTCAATCACACGCTTGTAATGAATGGACTAGCGTTTCCTCATCGGTTGCTTGTGTGTCGAGGGCTCCTTGCAGGATCGCGGCTCTTTGTTTGAATTGATGCAATCGACCTGGGTCTGTGTTTGTGTGTTTGTGTGTGTGTTTGTGTGTGTGTTTGTGTGTGTGTTTGTGTGTTTGTTTGTGTGTTTTCCTTCAGGTTTCTTGAATGTTAACCTAGTCACGGGCCACCAGATAAGACAAGTCCTGCTTTTTCCTTGCAAATATTCCCTAGACAAAGTTATTGACATAGTAATTTTCAGCTGTTTTTGGGTACAGTTGATTGTCACATAGTAGGTTAGTATCAGAGAATGTTTGTATAATGCATAGATATTAATAATGTGCATTATATCTTTTCATAAATAATTGTATCCACAGTTAAATGCATTATAATAGTTACATATTCCTTGTTACATCTGAAGTTTGCGATGTGTTTTAATGCATTATACTTTCTAAAGCTGTGTTCAATTAATAGATAAGTGTTTTACTGTATTATAATTATTCATGTAGACCATACAATGCATTATGAGGTGCATAACTAATGCATTCAAATAATGCATTATACATAAAGGCTTTAAGTAAAGTGTTTTAAAAAGATGCACACAAAGTGCACACGATATTTACAATAAATGACACTTTCGATATTTCTAATGCATTGACTAGAACTATCAAGAAATCTAGAGATTGTGGCGTAGGCAATGCTTTCTGTGGCCGCAGTGTATTGTAAAACTCACAGGGAACTTCTTCATGTTGTCATGCATGTTGTTTAGCAGGTTTCTTAAAGGCCCGCATGTACAGTAACAACTCCTTTTGTCTCTGGCTAGAGATGTCTAGATAGATAGATAGACAAACAGACGATCATTATTGATCCCTGAGGGGAATTGTTCACACACAAGCAGCTCTATACATTCACATGTTGCAATCCGACAAGACAAGACACGTCACACAACAGTTGAGAAACATGAACGTGTGTAACAATATCTTTATTTAGCCGCACGTGAATCAACAAATGATTATTCTACGGTACGTTCATGGCAAAGCAACAGTTTGAGGGGAATCATTGCTGTTAAAGGAGATCTATGCAGGTTTTTTACCGTAACCGAACAGCTTCGGAGTCATTGCAATGGTTATATTACCTTTTTCAGGGTTGAATGTCGTTGATCTACTAGCATTTGGTATCTGAGAGTCGCCAACGAGTTTTAAAACAGTGTTGTCAAATATCTATTCCCGAAGCTGTAGGGGGCGCTCTATAGAGAAACCTGCGAGAATACAGCGAAGAAATTCCCGAAACTGCACAGCCTTGCTTTAAAGGGTTAGTTCACCCAAAAATAACTTCTGTCAGTAATGACTCTCCCTCGTGTTGCTCCCCGTCAGACTTTCCTTCATCTTCGGGACACAAATGAAGATATTAGTGATTAAATCTGAGAGTGTCTCACTCCTCCAGAGGCTTCTGTTGTAATTGAAACTTGCCGGCCCAGAAAGTTAGTAAAGACGATGTTTACAATAGTCCGAGTGACTACAGCGGCTCAACCTTAAGTTTATCAAGTGACCAGAATACTTTTTGTGCGCAAAAAAAACCACAAAAATAACGACTTTGTTGAACTCTTGATGTTCTTCTGTGTGTGTCTCTGAGTGAGTTCACATGTGTAACAGCGCAGCGCTTCTGAACGGAGGCTCACTATTGGCTGACGCTGGTCATGTGTGTGATGCGTGTGATGCTGGCCAATAGTGAGCCTATGTTCTACGAGCCTACGAATAAGTCAATATTTTTGTGTTTGACCTATGGAGGAGTGAGACAGCGCTCAGATGTAATCACTAATATCTTCATTTGTGTTCGGAAGATGAAGGAAAGTCTGACGGTGTTAGAACAACATGAGGGAGAGTCATTACTTTTTTGGGGTGATCTAACCCTTTAATGGTGTAATGGCACAGATGTGTGAAGGAGACGCTCTCTATCGCCCCCTTGAGCTGTGGAGGTCAGGTCGTGTTTGCGACGCATGAGATATGTGTGTAGCCTGAGGATGAAGGCATGAGGAGTGTTTGCTTGACCACATCTGTGTGGAACGGATGTGTTTCGAGTTCATCTGGGGCTCTGGCCTCGTTTTCTCTTCCTCCACGCCAAGACCATTTGAATAAATACCGGGAGCCAGTCTATTTGCATAGTAAGATATCCAAAAAGGCAGTCCGTTCTCGGCCTATTTTTGGCCTGTTTTTTTTTTTTTTTTTGCTTATTGTTGCAGAAGATTCACATATGCTGTGCGAACGCATTAATATATTTCAGCCAACAGATGGACTTGACGCGCATACGGCGGGTCCAATTCCTTCACTCGTACATCCGCAAACCCCACACGCGTTCGCTCGCAGACGAGAACAGGTTTGAACATACTGTATTATCTTTTGAATTGATCTGCGTGACACTGTCTGCCAGAGCTGAGCCGGTGCCAGATTCAGGAGGGCGGTGGAGAAGGAAACAATAATGCTTTGTCTGGTGAACACTGAAGCCCTCTGCCTGACATCAAGATGTTTGTTTCTCGCTTTTGTTTTTTACTTCGACGCGCTCAAGACTGAAGCCATAACAATGGATTAGCATCTTTATTTAAAAACAATGGGAAAGAGTGAGAAAGAAAGCATGGCTGTTTAACATCTGCCCCCAGACTGCGGGTTTTGACAGGCGTCCGTGTAAGCGACAGTCCAGGAGTTTGTGTGTTTGTTTAATGGAGGCCGTATCTCTAGCCAAACTTGCTGACTTGTTTGAGAAAGGCAGTGAACGATGTGATGACTGATAAGTGAACGGCCGTGTCGGAGAGGGCAGAGCACTGATCTGGAGACAGCGCTGACAAAGATATCAGCTGATCGCACATCAGCATTTACATAATACACTGACTATAGAGAGCGCAAGATTAGGGTTCGTGCGTCTCAACTATAGTATGACAGTCCGGAAGTGTGTGTGTAATTTGAGGTATACTGTATGTCAAGAGATATGTAAAAAATTATATAGATAAAACGTGCATTGTTGACATTAAATATATATATATATATATATTTAAATAACAAAAAAAATGTTTTTAATATAGGCCTATATATATAATATATATCATAAAATGTATTTTTAACATCTTAAAATATAGATTTTTTATAATTATACTAAAAATATATATTATACAAAAAAAAAATATATATATACACTGTATATATATATATACAGCATATATATATTATACTTTTTTTTATAAATTAATATATTTTTTTAGTATAATTATATACAGCATATAAATATATATATATTTTATTTTTTGTATAATATATATTTCTAGTATAATTATAAAAAATATATATATTTTAAGATGTTAAAAATAAATTGTATGAGATATATATATATATATATATATATATATATATATATACAGCATATATATACAATAATTTATTTTTAACATCTTAAAATATATCTTTAGTTTTTATAATTATACTAGAAATATATATTATACTAAGGAAAAAAAACTATTTATATATATATATATATATATATATATATATATATATATATATATATATATATATATATATATATATGCTGTATATAATTATACTAAAAATATATATTATTTATACAAAAAAATTATAATATATATATGTATGTATATGTGTGTGTGTGTGTGTGTGTGTGTGTGTGTGTGTGTGTATTTAAAAAAAAAAGTTTTATAGTTTTTATTTTGTTTTCCTATAAGAGAAGGTGATATATTGGTATGTTTAGTATAATTTTAAGGTATATTGTATGTCGACAATGCATTATTTATTTATCTTTATTTTAATATAATGATTTATGATTATGATTACATTTTCTGGCCTTTCAAAATCTTACTCATATGCGTATCTGCTCAGCATTGTTTCCTTTCCATGTTTTTTCCCAGTTATATTGGTGGTATTAAATGTAAATTAATCTGCTCAGATTCACTTGGTATCATAAAAAAAGTGTGATTTGTTATTTAGTTAGAAAGTTATTGCCCTCTTAAATATCTTTGATCTCTCACCTTAAAGTAGTTCTCGGTGTGTCTCTCGACTGCACTTTAAATAGTTTAAACCACAGTAAGTAAGGTTCCCAATAACTTGCCCAGAACTGAAGTTGTCCTGTCCATCACTGGCCAAGCACACAGTTTTAGTGCGCAGCAGAAGTATATGAACTGGGACGCCGGGCTGGTCTCAGAGGAGCGTGAGTCCTGGCAGAACGGGGTGAGCGAGGGGACGATAAGCAGAAAATGAGATAATAAAAAGGTGTTGATGGTGCCATGTGACTGATGTGGAAAAGCGCAATGTCTGGAGCTCCTGAACTCAATCCCAAGGTTATTAATGTGCGCGCTGGCATCTCGGCGGGGCGAGAGACATAAACGCCACGCTGTTCTCTCACAGTTGTGTCCTGTGCGTGTCTCATTGGCAGCTTGTGACCGCTCGGCCCTCACACACACTGTCCTGCTTAGTTGGGTGAATCTTACGCATGAATTCAGCCATTGTGTGCAAGAGAAATATTTTTATCAGAATGCACCACTGCTATTTATACCTCCAGCACAATGGAGGCTCTGGTGGACCCGCACCGCTTGACCCGTCCCACAGCCTCACCGTCTTTATGGACGCTTGGGTAACATATGCTTGTGAATTGGTGAATCCCAGTCAAATACGTCAAGAACATTTTATATTCATATTTCACACCAAAAAAAAAAAAAAAAAAAATTTGGCTTAAAGAAAATTAATTAATAAAAAGTTAAGCTTAAGATTTTATTTATTTATTTGGTTTTATTATTATTTCATTTTTGGTGTGAAATTTGACCTGGATATGTTGTTGTTGTTGTTGTTGTTGTTGTTGTTTTGTGTGAGATTCACTAGAATCACTACTAATGAAATCTGTCAATTATTTTTATTAGGCAATGAAATGAAAATCAAATACAGATGCTGAAGTCTCCTGATGTTTTTAAAAATAAAATAAAAAACAAATAATAATAATAATAAAATCTATTAAATTTGGCTTAATTATAAAATAAAATCTTAAAGCTTCATTTTCTTTAAGCCAAATCTATCAATTAAAAGGGACTTAATAATACAATAAAATAATTTTTTTACTTAAATTTGACTAAAAAAGCCATATTTAATAGATTTTTTATTAATTTTTTATTTTGGGGTTTCAGGACAAACATCTGGAGACTACAGCATCTCCATTTGATTTCCATTTCATTGCCTAATAAAAATAAATTATGGATTTCATTTGTGATTCTTTCATATGGCATATTCTTTATTCACACAAAAAGTAAAAAAAAGTAATAATAATTTTTTTTTAAAAAGTCCAGGTCACATCTCACACCAAAAATAAAACAAATTATTTTTAATTTATTTTTTGTTAGTTATTTTATTATTTTTTATATATAATTGTATTGGTATAACATTGTGTGTATTTCTCATCTAGAGATTCAGAAGTGATTGAAGCCATTAACAGATGTGATTATGAGCTCAGACATCGTTCTCATAGTTCTGCACTCTTACTGTACGTCAACTTTTGACTCATTATTAGTCATTATTTCTCAACAAACAAAGTTGATTCATAATGAAACGACTGAGACCTGCTTTAAAGAGCAATTCACTTTTCCTCCGTAGGTTTTCACATCATGGCTAGCCAAGCTATAGTCCATGTTAGTTACACACGACTAGCTTTCTATCTCCATATCCTTCAATAATGCGCATTATGCTTTATAGTGTTTGACAGAACTGGCCAGAGAAACGCTAGTCATGTTCCCGTACGCGGGCCGGCGCTCTGTTTATGGTAAGACAGTGGAAGAAATGCAATTGGACAAATACAAACGCTTCAAGGCCCAGAGAGCATTACACTATCAGTGTGTCTGTCCAATGCAAAAGAGTTTATTGTTGTGTTTGCTCTATAACGCTGCAGCATTAATGCTAATACCTCTGTTGACTCTTTACGGTTTGGTTGTGCGGCGATTTTTTTTTTTTTTCGGTGGCTTGTTCTTTGGCTCAGCGGGATTTGTTTGCCGTTTTATCCGCAGATGTTTGATTGAGGATTATTTTACGATAGTGTGTTTAATGGCTGCGATAATGTGTGTGTGTGTGTGTGTGTTTGAACTGTGTTGGGCTACAGACATCACAGCAGGAACGGAGCTCAAATCCCTGCGCCTGCAAATAAAACAAAATGTGACAATAAACGTGGCAGAGGAACAAGGTGAGCTGTGATGAGCCTCTCTCTGGGGCTTTACATGGCGTTCGGGACGAGCAGGAACATGGGACAACAGAAATGCTGAGTTATCTGTGCCGTGCAGCGCTCTGGTGTGGCTCTGGCTTCTGCTCCGCGTGTGTGTGTGTGTGTGTGTGTGTGTGTGTGTGTGTGTGTGTGTGTGTGTGTGCTGGGTAATCCTGTGGAAATGAAAGGTGCTGCCACACACTGGCCTGGAGATTACAGCATCACGTTTGTAAGTGTGCCAGGGCTCAACTGCTGGAAACACTCTTTTCCTTTCCTAAAACTAGCGTTTACTGCGGTTATATTAGGAATGTGAATTATAAGAATTAAATGGAGTCCTATTTTCCATGTTCACCATTCTTTAGTGTGTAATGTTGCTCTCTGACTTTGAGCATGAAAAAGTTATTCTCTATATCAGTGTTTCTGAACTCCTGAAACGCCTCCATTGTAGTCTCGAGTTTCTTCCGGGAACGAACACGTCACAATATTCCTCATTATAATAATTCATACGCAGAATAAAGGGGCGTGGCCTGGTTGAGTTAGTTAGTAGTGTGTTAAACTGGCGGTTATGGTAAGGGGCGGGACATTTCTCAAACACACTCGAAGCGCTCGACCAATCACAACACACTGATCCAGCCGGCCAATCAGAGCACAGTGTGCTTTTCAGAAGGCGGGGCTTCATAGAGACAGGAAGTAAACAGAGCGTTACTGACAGACTGGGAAGAGAGGAGCCGCAACAATGGAGAATATGAGACAAATAATCAACATTCAAGCAGGAAAACCTTTCTAGTAGAGCCTGAAAACAACATCAAGACTGTAAAAAAGGGCATAAAATGGCCTCTTTAACTTGGTTCTGATTAATTTTCCTGTTCTACGTTTGTGGTAGGATGCATTCATTTATCAAAAGTGGCAGTAAATACATTTATAACGTTACAAACGATTATATTTCAAATGAATGCTGTTCTTTTGAACTTTCTATTCATCAAAGAATCCTGAAAACAAATATTTTCACAGTTTCCACAAAAATATGAAGCAGCAGCACAACTGTTTTCAACACTGATAATAATCATAAATGTTTCTTGAGTATCAGATCCTCATATTATACCGATTTCTGAAGGATCACGTGACACTGAAGACTGGAGTAATGATGCTGAAAATTCAGCTTTGATCACAGGAATAAATTACACTTTACTGTATATTCACATAGAAAACAGCTATTTTACATTATTATAATATTTATCAATATTACTGTGTTTTTGATCGGATAAATAGTGAGCAGAAGAGATGTCCACAAACATGAATAAACCGAGGTGTGTGTTGTGTTCTCTCCTGCAGGGTTGGCTGTGTGAACTCCTGCGCTGGAAAGAAGACCCGTCCCCGGAGAACCGCACGCTCTGGGAGAACCTGTCCATGATCCGCCGGTTCCTGAGTTTGTCCCAAATGGAGCGTGACGCTATATATGAGCAGGAGAGCAACGGAGGACAGCAACACCATGTGGACAGACCACCTCACCTAATGCACATGCCCACAGACCCCCTACAGGTCAGTCACACACACACACACACACACACACACACACACACACACACACACACACACACACACCACAGACCCCCTACAGGTCAGTCACACACACACACACACACACACACTCACTCACGCACACACACACACACACACACACACACACACACCACAGACCCACACACACACACACACACCACAGACCCACACACACACACACACACACACACACCACAGACACACACACACACACACACCAGACCCCCTACAGGTCAGTCACACACACACACACACACACACACACACACACACACACCACAGACCCCCTACAGGTCAGTCACACACACTCACACACACTCACACACACACACACACACACACACACACACACACACACACACACACACACCACAGACCCCCTACAGGTCAGTCACACACACACACACACACACACACTCACTCACGCACACACACACACACACACACACACACACCACAGACCCACACACACACACACACACCACAGACCCACACACACACACACACACACACACACACACACACACACACACCACAGACCCACACACACACACCACAGACACAGACACACACACACACACACACCAGACCCCCTACAGGTCAGTCACACACACACACACACACAGACACAGACAGACAGACACACACACACACACACACAACAGACCCCCTACAGGTCAGTCACACACACACACACACACACAGACACACACACACACACAAACACAACAGACCATCTACAGGTCAGACACACACACACACACACACACACACCACAGACCATCTACAGGTCAGACACACACACACACACACCACAGACCCCCTACAGGTCAGGTCAGGTCAGACACACACACAAACACACACACACACACACACACACCACAGACCCCCTACAGGTCAGTCAGACACACACACATACCACAGACCCCCTACAGGTCAGGTCAGGTCAGACACACACACACACACACCACAGACCCCGTACCGGTCCATTTTTTTATTCCTTAAAACTCATATTTGATCACTAAAATTGCATATTTACTAAAAATATCTTGAATGTAACTCGACACTCTTGCCTCATTTAGTGTACGCGGTTCTATGAATATGCAAATGAGCCCCGCCTCCACTCACTCACTCACTCACTCAGAGATCCACTGGTGGACGATCACACGTTGATCTGATTGGTTACAAGGTAGTGTGTGACGTCAGAAACACCAGCGATTTCAAACCGTGTTTTTGAGACTGTCTTTGGTTCACTGCAGTTTTAAGCAGAAAATACTCAGCAATGCTGTCCACTTATGAATTTACACATGGTTTGTCTTAAAGCATATTAAAAACACCACATAGACACATAAACAACATTAAAAGCTGGAGTTTCCATACAGAGGGACTTTAAACAACATTAAAATCCATTGAACAATCATTCCTGTCAGAAATGAAATATGCCGTTCGCATGATTAAGGCCGAGTTATTTCGCTATTTTTGTTGGAAATTCAATGGAAGAGGGTTTATGTATTAAATAATCATGTGGTAATGCCTTTATTTTAGTTTTATTTTAGCAGAAACATGTCTAATTAAGACACTTTTGATCATTTGATCGTTTGCGGTGTAATTAGCAACATCGTTTGTCTGCGTTTAGATATTAAGGACAGCTCCAGTTATTTTGATAAATTCATCACTATTCAGAATCTAAATTTAATCACAAAAATCCCCAAGTTCTCGTGGTTACAGCTGCGTATTTGATCAGATATTATTTTGTTTACTCGCAAGCATATGGTCATTGCAAGAAAATATTATGCGGGAAGAAAAACATTTATTCACTTCCATTTTCAGCACTTAAGATGCGGAGACCCGTCTATGAGATGTTAATATTAGCTAATGCATTAATGTTAAGAAATATGAGATGTTAATATTAGCTAATGCATTAATGTTAAGAAATATGAGATGTTAATATTAGCTAATGCATTAATGTTAAGAAATATGAGATGTTAATATTAGCTAATGCATTAATGTTAAGAAATATGAGACGTTAATATTACCTAATGCTTTAATGTTAAGAAATATGAGACGTTAATATTAGCTAATGCATTAATGTTAAGAAATATGAGACGTTAATATTAGCTAATGCATTAATGTTAAGAAATATGAGATGTTAATATTAGCTAATGCATTAATGTTAAGAAATATGAGATGTTAATATTAGCTAATGCATTAATGTTAAGAAATATGAGATGTTAATATTAGCTAATGCATTAATGTTAAGAAATATGAGATGTTAATATTAGCTAATGCATTAATGTTAAGAAATATGAGATGTTAATATTAGCTAATGCATTAATGTTAAGAAATATGATATGTTAATATTAGCTAATACATTAATGTTAAGAAATATGATATGTTAATATTAGCTAATGCATAAATGTTAAGAAATATGAGATGTTAATATTAGCTAATGCATTAATGTTAGGAAATATGAGATGTTAATATTAGCTAATACATTAATGTTAAGAAATATGAGATGTTAATATTAGCTAATGCATTAATGTTAGGAAATATGAGATGTTAATATTAGCTAATACATTAATGTTAAGAAATATGAGGTGTTAATATTAGCTAATGCATTAATGTTAAGAAATATGATATGTTAATATTAGCTAATGCATTAATGTTAAGAAATATGAGATGTTAATATTAGCTAATGCATTAATGTTAAGAAATATGAGATGTTAATATTAGCTAATGCATTAATGTTAAGAAATATGAGACCTTATTGTAAAGTGTGAACAAGCATTTACATAAACATAAATGCATAAACATAAATGCATAAACATAAATGCATGCTGTGGGATAATAAAGCCGTAAAATACAAAATGCCGTACAAAACTGTGATAAAAAACAAACAAACTCTTATTTACCTCTTTTACCTTTTATTTTATTTTGACTCTTACCAAAATATCAAATTAAAAGATTAAATTATGTTTGATATCAGTGCAAAAACATGAAATAATCAAAAATAAAAATTCCAGTTTAATAATTTCATGTTTTTGATATCAAACATAATTTGATCTTTTGGTTTGTCAATAAAATAAAATTCTTGTTTAATAATTTGATATTTTGGTTTGAGTAAATTACAATGGCAATAAAACAACATTAAATAATGAAAAATACAAATTCCACTTTAATAATCTCATGTTTTTTTATTGCAATTGTAATTGACTCAAACTAAAATATTAAATTATTAAACAAGAATTGTATTTTATTGACTCTTAATTGAAAATTATTAAATGTTTTTCATTTTATTTAAAAATAAAAAAATATAGCCATCAAATCCAAAATGCCATACATTGCTGATTTTGTTATTATTATTATTTTTAATCGGTTAAAGAGTTTTTTGGTGCGACGCGAAGCTAAGAAACCGCTTTTTAAAGAGAAAACACACATTTTTTTCATAATGTAGAATTACTCTTCAGCTTTAATGCGCTGCGTGTCAGTCGCTGACCTTGATGTCTTGTACTTGCTCATGTCCCATTTATTTCTGCCTATTATATTCCAGTGTCTTTGAAATGTTATCAGGAGACTAGTGCACTTGCAAAAATGTTATCAAGCATTCCCGTTCCCTCTGGGAATGTCCCGGGAAAAGCCGTGTGTATAGTGTGTGGAAAGCAGCAGCTGCCGCCACAATGGCCCAAACTCACGAACAATGGCACATTTCAGAGCGAATGTGTCATGTGTTTAGATCGATGTGAAAGTGGCCTAAACACAGACACCGATAGCACATCTCTCACAGGACACACACACACACACACACACACACACACACACACACACACACACACACACGAGTCTGTGTTTACCGTGTTGAGCTACAGCGTTTCAATAGCGCTTGATAAGCAATCAACAGACCGCCACTTTTAATGTGAATATTCTGATGAAGAGTTCGTGTGTGTGTGTGTGTGTGTGTGTGTTCACGGGAACATTAATGAGAGCAGGTAGAGCTGGGAAATACACAGATGAGTTTTGAATATGAATAAACTCCTATATCATCATTTATCGATCACAATAGGGCTATTTTTGCTAGGAAATCTTTTCATCATCTCCTTTTATTTTATTATACAATTAATGACTCTAACTTAAATGTTTCGTTTTAGTTTAGTTTAAAGTTTTCTTTTAGTTTAAAGTTTTAGTTTAAAGTTTTAGTTTAGTTTGAGTTTAGTAGTTTAGTTTAGTTTAGTTTAGTTTAGTTTAGTTTAGTTTAAGTTTAGTTAGTTTAAACTAAACTAAAACTTAAACTACACCTAAACTACTAAACTCAAACTAAACTAAAACTTTAAACTAAACTACTAAACTCAAACTAAACTAAAACTTTAAACTAAACCTAAACTACTAAACTAAAACTTTAAACTAAAAGAAAACTTTAAACTAAACTAAAACTTAAACTAGTTTAGTTTAGTTTGAGTTTAGTAGTTTAGTTTCATAATGGAATAAGACCAATATATCATTGTTTATTCTTAACAAATCAAGTCTGACATCAATACAGAAACTTCAAAATATCAAACAAATGTTTTATTTTATTGACTCAAACTAAAGATTAAATTATTCCTAACAAATGAATAAGTTGGACATCAGTGCAAAAACATCCAATTATTATTTTATTTTTGTTGATCTTATTTATTTTGATTGTAATGGACTCAAATTATTTAACAAGAATGTTTTTCTCATTTATTTTATTTGACTTTACCTTTGACTTTATTTAATTTTGATTGTAATTGACTCTAACCAAAGGATCAAATTATTAAACAATGTTTCTCTCTTTTTTTCTTTTCTTTTTTACTTTACTTTAATTTACTTTATTTAATAATAATTTTGATTGTAATGGACTTGAACCAAAATATCTAAGTATTAAACAACGTTGCTCTTTTTTATTCTATTTGATCTTTTTTATTTAATTTTTAATTAAACAATTTTTATTTCGGGCATAATGGACTCAAACCAGTAATAAGTCTGACATCGATGTAAAAACGTCAATACATTCTTTTACACTTTGAGCGAAACTAATGTCATAATGTATATTTGATATATGACTGACAGCTTGTGTGTGTGTGTGTGTCTCAGACTCATCAGCACCCGTCCTCTCAGCTCCAAGCCCAGCTGCCCCTGCCTCACCCCTCTCAGCCTCCGCTATCCCAGCAGCCCTTGCAGCAGACGGGCCCCCGCCTGCCCCCCCGACAGCCCTCCATGGCTTCACCCGCCGAGACGGAGGACGAGAACCGATGCAAGAGCCGCCAAACTAACCGGATCTCCATGGAGGCGCTGGGGATCCTGCAGAGCTTCATTCAGGACGTGGGCCTGTATCCCGACGAGGAGGCCATACACACACTCTCCGCTCAGCTCGACCTGCCCAAACACACCATCATCAAGTTCTTCCAGAACCAGCGCTTCTACATCAACCACGCCGGCAAGCTGAAGGAGCCCGTGGGGTTCCCCTCGAGCATCAACCACAAGGACGAGGGCCTGACGGACTTCAAGGACAGCGAGTTGATGACCGAGCTGGACGAGAGCGTTCAGACCAACAACACCATGTTCTCCGTTAAACTGGAGGAACACCTGGCGAACGAAGCGCACGCTATGGGCCCGGCCCAAACTGAGCAGGAGGCCAAAGAGTGACGGACCTCGATCACCCCAATCTCTCTCTCTCTCTCTCTCTCTCGTCTGTGTGACACGAGCCGAACTGTAGACTCCAGACTGAATAATACACAGATGATTCACTTTCACAGTTTTTTTGTAATGCGTGGATTATTTCACTGTAAAGACTCGTGCATCATTTCAATAATCTGCACAAACAAAATGTAAAAATAAAAAAAATTATAAAAATAAATCTTAAAGGATTAGTTCACTCTTACATGAAGAAAAATCGTTTCTGAAAACCAGTTTCTTATGAAGTGAATGTTGATTCGGGCCGTCAGGCTTCAAACTGCACAAAAGCATTATAATAGTCATAAATCAGTCCATACTTTATATAGCACAGTAACTATATATATATATAGCGGTATGATTATGTTTGATGTAAATGCAACTTATTTGGCTTTAATTTATTTGTTTATATTTGTAATGTACTCAAACCTAAAGATTCAATTACGTAGTTTGAGATCAGTGCAAAAACTTCAAAATTATTAAACAAAAATGTTTCTCTATTTAATTTTTTTGGTTAATAAAAAAAAAAAAAAGAAAATAGAGAGAAAAATGTTTGTTTATATAATTTTGAAGTTTTTGCACTGATCTCAAACTACGTAATTGAATCTTTAGGTTTGAGTACATTACAAATATAAACAAATAAATTAAAGTCACATAAGTTTCAAGTTTTTGACTGATGTCAGACTTTATTATCTCTTTTGGTCATAATAAAAAAAAATCAAGTCTGACATCAGTCAAAAACTTGAAATGATCAAATAACCAAAATATCACGGTGTGAGTTATTTTATATCATATATCTCACAACATTTTTTTTCTTTTTTTTCTGTTTATTTAGATGGGACAGTGCATATTAATGAACGTACAATCGAAATTGGATTTAGCACAATGCTAGTTTCCATCCGTAGTCCCAACATGGTTATCTGAGGTCGCATGAGTGTGTGTTCATGACGGCCCCAGTTCTCATTCACTTCTATGATGTAGAAATATTCTTCAGGATGACGCGAGCGTGAGGAAACATGAACTATTCCTTTAAGAGGACGGTATGTTGCTGTGGATATTTGCCGACTGCACTTGTTATCTGTTGTTTTTACACTGATTTTAAACTACTGGTTTAAAAAAAAAAAGGAAAGTCAATGGAGTTTGATAGACTTTGATGTTTACGTATGTGATGTTAACTGGATTTTTATATAAAAAGAAAAGAAAATGCATGAAATTGGAGACGAGGGGTATAGACGAAGGCACTGAAATCTGTCTCTGGATCCCGATGACCTGCAGGGAAACCCGGGGAAATCTTATTATTATTATTTGCTTTGAAGAAATATAAATATCTATATATATATATATATATACATAGACATATATTAATTGTAAAAAAGTATACAGTCTTAAAGAAACTATGCCAACAAATGCCTTGTACTATATGGCACTGCCGATGTTAGATTATTTTGCAAAACTTTGGTCACTGTAAAATCCTGGAATTCCACAGTTTTAAATGTGAATCACAACCTCCTCATCATCGTCCTGCATTATTTATTTATTTTGCGTTCTGGTGTAATTACGTTTTCGGAGCACTTCCGTCATTTTACTGATCTTTTTTCTATTTATAAATGTGATTTTGATGGGCAGTAAAATCAGAAGTGTCTTAACGTTTTAAATGGAAACATGTGCTTTAACAGTTGCCTAAAAAAGTGCTGTATGTCAAGCAACTCATGCTACGAGCTTCACGATTAATGTTGTATGCAATTTTTACTATCATGCAAATAAGCTTAGGTAAATGACTAACCTATAGACCACCTTAGAGAGAAAAACATATGCAATTTGTGTGAAATCGATGTTTGCAATGTGTCTTCCTTTGGTTAAAGATCCAATTCAAAGCTATTCCTGTATAAATATGATGTATAAAAAAAGTGGTTCTTTTTTTATGAGTTTATTGCAATGAGAACACCAGTTATTTTGTTACGACTGACTGTTTTATAAGTGTTTCTTTGTTTCTTTACGCAGAAATGTTCTAACTAGGAGTGGTTACTGATTGTTAATGACACAATTAAACTGTTTGTATTGTACTCCGGATTCTTTGCGTTAATGTGCATTAAAGAATATCCACAGCGCAGGCGCATCAGCTGGTCCTTTCACTACTGTGTGTGTGTGTGTGTGTGTGTGTGTGTGTGTGTGTGTGTGTGTGTGTGTGTGTGTGTGTGTGTGTGTGTGTGTGTGTGTGTGAGGGTGTTAATGGAGGTGTACAGCTGTGAAGCTCTGAGACACAAATCATCAATGAACTCAAACTCACAGTGTTGTTTGCAGGCATTTTTAGCGAGAAATATCATTCACGTTTTCTGATTTTTCAGGATGAGGGTAAACCATTGAATACACTGTAAAAAGTGTTCAATTCACTTACTTAAATTTAGTAAACCTGTTGCTTTAATTCTTAAGTAAATAAATGCAATGCTTAATTGAAAAAAAAATTGAGTTCGGTGAACTTGCTTGACTATACCACATAACTTAATTTGTTCGATTAAGCATGAAGTTTATATACTTAATAATTTTAAAGGCAACGGGTTTTCTCAATTTTTTTAAGTTAAGTCAACTGATCACTTTTTACAGTGTATCCTGACTGTTATTAATAACGTCCTTTGTTTTGGCAAACTTTATATGCATATACAGGAGATGAACGCTGTTATGTAGATAATGTATATAAAACGTGGAAAATACGTTCAAATTGTCATCAGCTCAATCGTTTGTTGTCCGACTGACAGCAGTTTGTTATTAATGCAAGTGAGAAAATAACTTTTTCTTTTAAAATATGTGAAGTTTAATATTTTAATGTGTACATTAGCAGGCATCAAATCTCATGAAAATGTAAAATAAAATTCCTTATACCATGGAGGCCCTCGACTGAAAAAAGTTCAGTGACCGATGAGATTCTCCGTTTTTTTTTAGATCATAAAATTTCCACTTAGAAATTGATCTCTTCAATGTTCTTAACACAAATGGACAATAAAGAAATGTTCTCCTTGTCACTAACTACTCCTGAAAACAACCTGACCATATATATATATATATATAAACGTTTAGCATAAACAGAAATATACATGTAATTTATATGTATATTTCTGTTTATGCTAAACATTTAAATATATATATATATGTATATGGTATAAATCTAGAGGGGGGGGGGGGGGGGGGACACTGTCACTGGGTAATTATTTTCAACTAAAACCATAAAAATAAAATGTCATTACTTGAAATAATATAAGTAGAAGTTTAGAGTAAGAATACGTTAAAGTGATAAAATAACATCATAGAATAAACAACTAAAAATAAAACACAACCATCAGATATTTAAAAACATTTGCAAAATCAGGCAATATGTAAGTAAGGTCAAGTAATGTAAAGTAAAGTGAGATATATATATATATTAGTGCTGGGTATATATATATACTGATTAATCGAATCCAAAATAAAAGTTTGTGTTTCCAAAATATATGTGTGTGTACTGTGGATAAATATTTTGTATATAAATACACACACATGCTTGTATATATTAAAAAAAATATTTGCATGTACATACTGTGTATAGATTTATATATAATTTATATTATATATAAATGACCGTACACTCATATATTATGGAAACACAAACTTTTATTTTGGATGCGATTAATTGCGATTAATCGTTTACAGCCCAGCACTAATATATATATATTATTTTATATATATTTTTTTTTCAGAATGTGATTATATGTAAAAACCATAAATACAGCACAATGTATACTCTTAGTTATCTTCTAATACTATTAGAAGAAGAAAAAACAGTAAGTCAAACCCCAACAATTGAACAATTCTTTACATTAGTCCTCTTTGCTGCATATCCATGCTTTGAGAATACTTCACTCAATATTTGAGTAAATGAAGAGGTTGTACAACATCAGGTTGACACAATCACAGCAGGGTTTGGGAGAATGCAACACTTACCCATCAGCCCCTGCGCAGTGCACCAAACAAATGCAGAAACACCAATAAAGTCATTTTGATGTGATCTCTCTGGGAAAATAAGTTCTCTGTCTTCACGAACTCCACGGCCGAAGAGTCCAGGCGACATGAACTCAAAACTGACCGTGTAAGACGTGTTTTCAACATTGATAATAATCATAAAAGTTTCTTGAGTATCAGATCATCATATTATTCTGATTTCTGAAGGATCATGTGACACTGAAGACTGGAGTAATGATGCTGAAAATCAGCTTTGATCACAGGAATAAATTACACTTATATTATTCACATATAATGTATGTTGGGTAAATTACGTGTGATATCAATTTTATTTGCATTTATAATTTTTGGTGTCACTAATGTGAAATACTAAAACAACTATAGTATTTAAAATTGTTTTGACAATTTAGTTCAATAATAGAACAACCGATGACAGACAAAACAGAATAAATGTATTCTTTGACTTATATACAGGCATGTTTACATATTTAATTTACCATATTTTAATTAAAGATACGTCATAATACCGATACTAATTCAAATGGAATGATTTCACTCAATTAGCCTACAGATTTTAATGAAAAACAAAGATGTCTGAAATGTACATCTAGTTCATGAAATGATTGGATAATAACCCCATGATTACAAGTATGAAATAAAAAATTGTCATAAGACTTATAACTATATGCCACGTGGGGCCTTCGGTGCCAACTCTGTTCTGCCAACTCTGGCTATAATCTTACCATAAAGGTCTAATATTTTAAATAAAAACGTTTATTTATTTATTATTTTTTATATTTATATATCAATATAAACAGCCATAAGCAATATTAACCTAATTACATTTTCATTTAATTATTTTCATACAAGACAAATCTCACTTTCCCGAATATTTTTGAGTGATGACGCAAACGAATCAGCGTTTTAATCGACTCTATTAAATGATTCGTTGAACTGATTCACCAACATTTAAAATATCGCGAGACCGATTTAAGTCGAACTCAACTCACGTCACGTGTCACGCGATGAGAAGGATTGTACTGGAAGCAAAAGTGTGGCAGAGGTGAGTAGTAAAAACCCCAGATTAACCAGTTATGGATGGAATTAACATCATACATGAGCGCAAATCGATGAATGCTAAATACTAGAACTGATGTCTGTCATCTGAATCGTGTATTCTCTTGATTTGTTTAAAATATATTGAAAAGCTGACGCGCAGGGATCAGTGTTTTAGCGGTCATCATTGACGTAAATCTTTTTGACGTAAAATTTTTTTTATTTTTTCATATATTTTTTTATACTTTCATATAACAGTCATACATTTATAACAATGTCATTTGAATTATATTGCATCAAATTAAAAGAAACTTGCGCTGCTGTGAGGGTATTTCTAAGCTGTGGGAGTGATTTTATATTTAATCAAATGGGAACACAAAAATGATATTTAATGTATTTTTGTGAAAAAATGTTCATTGTGTATTCTCTTGAATTGTATATAGGCTATAATTTAGGGCCTATTGAAAAACTGACGCTCAGGTTAAGGCCTATAAGTAATATTTGGTATGAAATAATGTTGAACATTTTGATAACAAAACATTTGTATTTAAAACAATACTCCATTTTAATTAACGCTTAAATTTAAACTGATGTACATTGTTGTTGTTACAACCTGTATTTGACTATTATTTTGGTCAAGAACAGGTTTCTGACCGACTAAATGATCATTCATAGTTTGTGTTGGACATGTTGTTCTGTCTGCCTTCAAATCTTTTTGGTTTTGATGCCATTAATCTTGTAAACTTTGATAAATCTAGTGATTGTTTGGTTTTGTAACAGAATATCCAGCTGACCAGGGTCCATGTGAAAGGACAGATATATAAATCCATCCTGTCATATTTATCTGTCAGTGTAGTCCATTCAGAGAACACTGATGTAATGCTTCAAATGATGAACCCCGTTGTTATAAATTGCCCCGCTTTCTTTTTCAAAATCTGGGTCACTTGTAGGGTCTGAAGTCAGCAAACGGGCTTAGCTGGGCTTCTTAATGTCCTAATGGATAATCATGTTTATTTTTGTGCCTTCACTTATACTTAACATAACTTTGTTAAACTAATATTTTAGTGTCGTTAAGGAAAGATGTATTGCTTTACCCCAAATTGCATTGACAAAAACAAAGCTCTTATAACAATTGAAACCTCTATATGCGTTCTAAAAAAACCTAGCTTAATTTAATGATTGACATTACCATCATTTTTTTAATAGCATTTCATTAGATCAAAAACTGTTTCCCAGACCTTTTGCACCTTTAGGCCAGACAGCTTCTGAGTTTTTCATTGTTGTTGAATGTAAATTCATGTTCCAGTTGTAATTTCAAGTTTATTTCATAATGGCGCGGAGTAAGTGTGTTCACACTCAACTTCCATAGGAATAAATTGAAAAGGCTCACTCTGCTCCGCACCGTAATGAATGCCCGTGTGGCCATGCGCATTTTACTTTCACTTTTGAATTGGCGTAATAAAAGCGAGGTGCAAAAGAGAGAAAAACTTGACGAGTGGCCTCTGACCTGACGAATGACCTCTGACCTGACGCATTACGAGTGACCTCTGACCCGACGCGTGACGAGATAAACATATATATATATAGCCGCTCTGGAGAAAACCGTGAAGTCATCGTTTTTTGTGTGTGAAAAATCGCATGGCTTTGCTTCAGAAGGCCTTTAATTCAATTCAATTCAAGTTTATTTGTATAGCGCTTTTCACAATACATATTGTTTCAAAGCAGCTTTACAGAAAATGCATTTCAGAAATGTACATAGAAAAATACAGTTAGTTAATCATGTATAAATTTAGGGCATAACATATCGCCGGCGTTGGGTCGTCTCTTCACAGGCGTCGAGTCGTCTCTTCACAGGCGTTGGGTCGTCTCTTCACAGGCGTTGGGTCGTCTCTTCACAGGCGTTGGGTCGTCTCTTCACAGGCGTTGGGTCGTCTCTTCACAGGCGTTGGGTCGTCTCTTCACAGGCGTTGGGTCGTCTCTTCACAGGCGTTGGGTCGTCTCTTCACAGGCGTTGGGTCGTCTCTTCACAGGCGTCGAGTCGTCTCATCACAGGCGTTGGGGCATCTGAAGTCTCCATGAGAGGCTGGATACATAACTGGAACTGACGAACTCTATTTGAGTTATAGGGACAGGCGTCCCGAGATAACAACAAAAAAGGCAGATGGGAAATAATTAGCGTAGCTGCTGTTCATAATATGAATGCATTTGATCTGATTTAACTGTAGTATAAAAGGTATGAGATGCATCATGTGAATGCTTGGCTAAAGAGATGCGTCTTTAATCTAGTTTTAAACTGGGAGAGCGAGTCTGAACCTCGGACAATATCAGGAAGGCTATTCCAGAGTTTAGGAGCTAGATGTGAAAACGCCCTCCCTCCTTTAGTGGACTTAGTTATCCTAGGTACGACCAGAAGCCTCGAATTTAGCGATCTTAAAGAGCGCGATGGATTATATGGCGATAGAAGATCTCTTAAATACACAGGAGCTAAACCATTTAGGGCTTTATAGGTCAGTAGCAATACTTTGTAATTGATACGGAACTTAATAGGTAACCAGTGTAGAGATGATAAAATTGGTGTTATACGATCATATTTTCTTGACCTAGTAAGAACTCTAGCGGCTGCATTTTGGACTAACTGTAGCTTGTTTACTGAGGATGCAGGACAACCAGCTAATAGAGCATTACAGTAATCTAGTCTCGAGGTCATGAATGCATGAACTAACTTTTCTGCATCAGAAACAGAGAGCATATTACGTAGCTTAGCAATGTTTCTAAGGTGGAAAAAGGCTGTTCTTGTGACATTTGAAATATGATTTTCAAAAGACAAGTTGCGGTCTAGTATAACACCCAGGTCTTTTACTGTAGAGGATAAAGTAACAGGACATTAACCCCTATGGGCTTAAAATCTAAGGCACCATTCACTCCCATTATAAAGCTTATAAGAGCCAGGATATTGTTTAATATAACTCAGATTGTATTGGCTGAAAGAAGAAAGTCATATACACCTAGGATGGCTTGAGGGTGAGTAAATTATGGGATATTTTTTGGGTGAACTAACCCTTGAAGTCACTTTTGACAGTAAAATATTACATTTAGTAATATTTGTACTATCAATCATTTTCTCACCCAATATTTTATCTGCTTATTTTTTATTTATTTTTTTGGGGGGGAGAGGCAAAAATCCTCTTTTGCCTTTTTTTGCAGCATGTATACTGTACAAAGTGTGCACACTTTTGCATGCATGAAAGATCCAGATGATGTACTGCGTTTGTCAAACTGTGCAACCAATACTGCTATTTGTCATGTTTTATTTGCCCTCGGGTTGTTCCGAACTCACTTTCCTTCTTCTGTGAAAGACAGAGGAGATGCTGCATGCATATTGTCTCCCATACTACTTTTTTGAAAAATTATTAGACGGCACAAAGCGGTCCTGGGGTGCGTTTCCCGTACAACTATATAGCTCACTGCTTAACGACCATAGTACGATGCATCGTTGGAGAAATCAACTAGCGAGTCACGACTGTTTCCCGAAACCGTATGTCGCAAAGTATCGTTCAACCACATTGGTTTATGACGTCTCGCACGTGGTGGACTAAGAACTTATTTTAATTAATCAGTTTGAGATCTAATTAACTCTAGATTTTGTCATATAAGTTACAGACATGGCATCTGAAGACCATTTCTAATTTTTCTGTTATGTTGCTTTATTACCAGACTCAATATTTGGCTCGTTCTTACATGGTAAAGCACGTTTGCACATGCCAGTCTTCAAAAACGGTGCTTTGAATCTCTTGACAAACTAGAAGATGTAAATTACATTTGTATGTATTCTAAATAAATAACACGGGTTGTACTGAATGTCAGCTTGCTTATTTTGCTAAAGATAAGGATTTATTCAGTCTACATCTCATGTAAACTAGAAACTATGCTTCTAACCATAGCTCGAGAGCTGTCGTTCCAACCACACAAGTTTGCGATGCTGTTTGCGAACGTTCGTTGGAACGATGGTTTCGGGAAACACCAAATCGTTGAACTGCTGATAACGACGGAACTTGCGACCATAGTTGGCTAACGATGCTTTCGGGAAACGCACCCCTGGTTTGTACGTGGCGCTGTTGTAAATAGGAGAGATGTGTTGAACAAGCGCTCAGCACAGCTGGATGGCCTGATAACCCAGAGAGAGTCCAAACAGCCTGATAGATGTAAAGGTTTCTCCTCTGAGCAAACATCTGAAGAAGAGACGAGCTGGACTCAAACCCTTACTGAGCAGCCAGAATCACCTGCCATGAGTCAGATGCTCACAAACTGCACATGAGATGCTGCAAAAATACTACAAGGTGTTTGCATGTATGCCGTGCATGTTTTTGCATGCATGAAAGATCTGCATGACATATCGTGTTTGTCAAAATGTGCAACCAAACCTGTTATTTGTCATGTTTTATTTGCCCTCGGGTTGTTCCAACCTCGTTGCATATTGCATCGTTTTATTTTTTTGCATGGAGGTGCATTGCATATTGTCCCACACACTTCTTTTGTGAAAAATAGTACAATACTGCGCAGAATGCAGTGCATCACGAACACAGCCGAGGAGTGTAAAGTTAATCAGATTCAGGTGGAATCAGGAGGTCCAATCAGATTGCGGTCTGTGTCCTGATGACTAATTAGATCTGTAGTCTCTTGATCAGTTTCTTCCAAGCCTGTGGTCTCTCACAGAACAAGCATTGCTCAGCTCAATTAACCCACCCCAAACTCTGCGCCTTACGAAAATAATCAAATTTAATGGTGTAATTGTGCAGCAAGGCACCATTTTACCTCGTTCTGAACCTATGCAATAGATTCAAAACCTGAACAAAACACTGATGACCCTCTACAAAACAGGTCGGTGGAGATCAAGATATCATCATGCTCAATATTTATCAGCGACGATCTCAAACACCTCCACTTTGCGGCTAAATTGAGATGTTGCCAAGCAACCGCATGGTATAGTGCCAGGAGCGCAGCTTTACAGCGTCCCCAGTCGTGTCTTTATCTCTTACAAACACTAGACTGTCTGCCTTTTTCTGTAGAACAAGTTTAAAGGTGTCGCACAAAACATGTGAGTTTCTGGCTAACCTGCTAACTCACGTTATTACTGTCTCACTGAAATACTTCTGCTAAGTAGCTGTGAGCCACTATTACCTAAAACTGTGTCTTCTTAAAGGGATAGTTTGGCCAAAAATTATATTAAACCTATGATTTACTCACCCTCAAGCCGTTCGAGATGCATATGTCAATCATTTTTCAGACGAACACATTTTCAGTTATTTTAGAAAATGTCTTGGATTTTTCAGTGGTTATAATGTCAAGTTATGGGGTCCACCTCCTTCAAGTCCCAAAAATGTGCATGCATCCTTCACAAAAGTAATCCATCCGGCTCCAGCGGGATAAACGAAGGCCTTCTGAGGGTAATCCGTGCGGTTTTGTAGTAAAAATATACATATCTAAAACTTAATAAATTAAAATAACTGGCTTCCAGCAACGGTCGGCGCGCGTTCACGGGAGATGGATGCCGGCGTATGACGTAGCGTAGGAAGTGTTGTGACGTAGAACTCAATATCCTCTTCTCTAATATCAAAATCCTCCGACATTTTCTTTTAAATACACGTTTTTTTAAATCGTGGAAATCCTGAGTGAAGTTTTCTTTTGCTCTGCTCTCAGGCTGCGCTGTCACGTTCGTTCTACGTCACGGCGCTTCCTACGCTACGTCCCGCGCGTCGACCGTTGCCGGAAGCCAGTTATTTTAATTTATAAAGTTTTAAATATGTATATTTTTACGACAAAACCGCACGGATTACCCTCAGAAGGCCTTCGTTTATCCCGCTGGAGCCGGATGGATTACTTTTGTGAAGGATGCATATACATTTTTGGGACTTGAGGGAGGTGGACCCCATAACTTGACATTATAACCACTGAAAGATCTAAGACATTTTCTTAAAATAACTGAAAATGTGTTCGTCTGACGCCATCCACGCTGCCGAAAGCGACGGTTACATGAATATGTAAATATGTGGTGCGCGCTTTCCTCTTAATAACAAAATAAACACACAAAAGCATCTGATCATAGTGATGTGCATATGTTTGAATGAATCTCGTGATACATTGACGTTACAGTACAAAATGGCTTTTTTGGCATTGTCCTGAACATTGTATAAGCATTCATGTCATGTCATTGAACAGAAGAGAGGCTTTCTTTTGATTTTCCCGACAGTCCTTCACGTTAAAATCAGTCTACAAGCTTTCATAGACAAACTAGGAAGTCGGAGAAGCTCTCATTTAAGTTTCGTTACAAGCTGTTCACACCGTGGCAATAAAAAGGTGAGTAATGCATGAAAAATCTAATAGATAGATATGTAGGTAAGTGTTTTGTTTTGTAAATTCAATCATTTGAATGTCATTAAATATCACTTTTAACATTTTCTTTTGTACAGTTACAACGTTCTTGCTGTCAAGTGCTTATGCAAGCGGCGTAGAGTAATCTAATGCAGGTTCAATGGCTAGTTATTTATTTTTTTCACAGCAGGAATGGTTCAGTCGAGGTAAAATACTCTGAACAACACAACCATTTACTCACTAGGTGTCCACTTATTCATTTTCAGGAAATTTAGCTGAAGTGGCCTCTTATTATCTGAAGTACTAATTGAACCTGTTTTCCTTTTCGAAGCCTGTCTACCTGCATTCATTTTAAAGCAATAACTCGTGGATGAGCAACACCACTCATTGGCAACCACTCACACTGATGGCTCCACTTACACGGTGACCAAAACAGCAGCACCAGATCTCGAATCGCCACGACTTCATCTCAGCGTTATGCAATTTAATACTGGCCAGTGCAGTTCTGACCTACAGCTGTCCTGCAAACTGTGTTGAATTAATTGAATTGAATCCTATAGGCTGCATACGTCCCAATGCACAGATCTGATTGACGTCAATAAGGTCTAATATACTGTGAAACTCATGCAAAACTCCATTTATTTCAGTAATTCAACTTTAAAAGGTGAAACTCATATAGTATATAGACTTATTACATGCAAAGTGAGATATTTCAAGCCTTTATTTGTTATATTTATTTTGATGAGACTTAAATATCACCCATGTAGCCTCTCTGTAATGGTTTCAATTATTAAAGGGGTCCTATATAGTGCCCTTTTCACAAAATATCTGATGTCCCCAGAGGGTGTATGTGAAGTTTTAGCTAAAATACCTCAGATTGTTTTTTATAGCATGTTAAAACTTTTTTGAGGGTGAGCAAAATCGCGCTGTTTTGTGTCTGTCCCTTTAAATGCAAATGAGCTGCAGGAGGGCGGAGCTTCAAGAACGTGTGTTAGCATGATAGCCGCTCTGATTACACACACGTGACGCATGCACTGAAAATATAAAAACTTTTAGCCTTTTATGTTCAAACCGGAGTCAGACAATGATGGAGAGACTCAAGAAGAAGTGACAACATGTAGAAGAACAGGACAGGTTATGGAAACCCCAAATTCAAAATTAGAATATTGTGAAAAGGTTTTCATAACCTGTAAGCCATAATCATCAAAATTATAACGAATAAAGGCTTGTAATATCTCATTTTGCATGTAATGAGTCTATATAATATATTAGTCTCACCTTTTAAGTTGAATTACTGAAATAAATTAACTTTTGCATAATATTCTTATTTTTCGAGTTTCGCCTGTAGCTTAAAATAAATATCCATTAGGATTGTTTGACTGGTGCATGGATAGTTTTTCCAGGAGCTCAGTTCTGGAAATCTTTATTTTTATTTTTTTATGTTAGAGCTCGAGGGAAAAAAACGAAGCAACTTGTTGTTTAATGTAAAATCAAGGTCCTCAAGCTAAACCAGCGGGTTAATGGCTATAGCATTTCACTGTTACTCGAAAAACGCCTCTGATCGTGAGTGAAATGTGTTATATAGTTGTCTGAAATCCTTTTAACAACGCTTAATTTAACAAAAATCATTTGCAGAGGTGTTTGTGGTACAGTAGGTGCATTGTGGGTAACATTTAAGCCCAACGGTTCTTTCTGCCGCTTCGCATCCATTAATGTGACGAGCAGAATAACACTTCAAGTTGGGCTTCTCGCACCTGTTTGTTTAAACTATCAATGAATATAATTTCCACCTGGAACTACTTTAGCCATACCGAGAGCAAACCTTCCCGCTATAGACGCTAGACCGAGCGTACGTAACTTACACCTAGCTAGCCATCATGCAGAAAAAAAGCACAGAAAAAAATCAAACAAATAAAGATAAAGGCGAAAAAATGGTTTTTAAGTGTTTAAATGGATGGAACAGCTGTGGAGGGATGAATAACTCGTTAGCTCTGAGCATTTTAAGCCATTATACCCACACCTCTCACCTAGCCTCATTTGCAAAAAGGACAGGATTGAGGCGCTAATTAACGTGATAAAGAGTTGAGCAAATCTGATGGTGGCTCTGGATTTTTGGAGGGAAAAAATAATCTGTTACATCTGTATTCTCCAACACTCAGAAAGGTGTGACTTTCATGTTTAATTAATTAAACGTTCTCTTTAACTGTATCTTGACAAATACAAGCCAATTAGAAATGGAGGAGAAATGTTTGTGACTAATTAATGGTTGATTTCAGGGGAAAAAGTCTCAAACTTGGAACAGATTTTAACTTGCAACAGTAGTCTCACACCTGGATTTTCACAGCACTAAATGCTGATTAGCAGGAAAATAAAGCATGGTGTGGCGCAGTTAAAGTGAAGCATCACCTCTCAACGCTTTAACGGAGATGAATAGGGCTAATTCACCAGCGATGGGTGGGGCTGTTGCATTAATTGAACGCAGGCGAAACTCCAAACTGTTTTGTGGCTGATTTACCTCGGTTTGTTTGAAGCTCGTTTAATTACTAGTGAAGTGTTTTTGATCTCATCTAGGAGCTATTACAAAATAAAAGTCCTTTCCCTACACTCTAAAAAAATGCTGGTTTGTTTTAACCCAATTTTGGGTCTAATATGGACAAACCCAAAATTGGATCAAAAATGCAATTTAAAAATTTAACCCAATGGCTGGGTTTGTCCATATTTGACCCAAAATTGGGTTAAAACAACCCAGCATTTTTTAGTGTACCCTTTTAAAAAAAAAGCATTTTGCCATGAAACACTGCATATGTCACAGTTACTGTAAGTGACAGGTCCCTGCAGCCGCTGTATTTGTGACCAAATTGTATAAAGCGGAGTACAAAATGTGCCATTTTTACTCCACCTTATAACATTAAAACCCTAACTCTAGTGTAAAAACTGGAAAATGAGAGGTTACCCAATCAAATTACCTCATTTTGCGTTTAAAACGGCACATGCACACTGTCTGGATCCAGTCAGAGTATTCTGACTTAGCAAAGCATGCTACAGTACTGATGGCGAGTACATTATTGACAGAAATTTCATTTTTGGGTGAGTTAACCCTTTAAATGCCTCGGGCTACGTCACGCTAAAGTTTAGGAGCGACTGGTGTAAAGCAATGCAACAAAAACATTTTTACACTGATAGTTTAAGTTGGTCACAGGTCTCCTCTTTGCACTATTGTGACTCAAAAAATTTGAATATGGTGCTAAAGTTCATTTATTTCAGTAATTCAACTTAAAAGGTGAAACTAATATATTATATAGACTCATTACTTGCAAAGTGAGATATTTCAAGCATTTATTTGGTGTACAGCTTATGAAAACCCCAAATTCAAAATTAGAATATTGTGAGGTTTTCATAAGCTGTAAGCCATTACAATTATAACAAATAAATGCTTGAAATATCTCACTTTGCATGTAATGAGTCTATATAATATATTAGTTTCACCTTTTAAGTTGAATTACTGAAATAAATGAACTTCGAATTTCACCTGTAATTTGCAACAAGCTGACCATTTCTGAGACCTAAATTGTTATTATATATTTTATATATGCGGTATGACCAAAAATCTGTATCGCAGTATTACATTTTTTTAATTTTTTTTTATTAAGATTCTTTTATTTTGATTAAGATTTTTTTTTTTTTTTTTTTACTTGACCTTTATGCAAGTTTATAGTGGCTTATTTTACTGTCAGGACTACTATACAATAGTATATATACTACATAGTACATAGTATACAAAAAAAACATACTGTTACATACAAATTTAAAATGGAGGAAATCAAATACATTTATAAAACTAACATTTAGTTATCCATTTAAAACGTAATCAAATGGAAATGGAAATTATCCTAAATAATGTTTTAATTTGTAGAATTGCAACCTTTTATATCCAAACGTACAGTGAAAGTTTGCCTAAAAGTAGGACTGGGAAATATATCTAAAAATTGTGTCGTTATGGAATTCGATGCATCTTGAGATTATTGCAGCCTATTTGATTTTTCTTTTGTCATTTTAACAAAATATCCATTGGATCCAGTTATAAATAAACAACATGTGTAATGTTATATTAGTGTGTGTGTGTGTATTTATTGCATAGTCTGTACTCCCTGGTTTTATGTTTTTCCTGTTAGGATGACTATAGTTATTTTTGAATAGTTTTTGAATATGTATTTATAGTGTGTGAAATGTAGGCCTTGCTTGACTGGATTTTTTTTCT
This sequence comes from Phoxinus phoxinus, assembly GCF_949152265.1. NCBI lineage: Eukaryota > Metazoa > Chordata > Actinopteri > Cypriniformes > Leuciscidae > Phoxinus > Phoxinus phoxinus. Next base: position 34,978,409 of record NC_136885.1, read on the forward strand.
TCTAATTCGAGCACAACACATGTTGAAGTGCCTCAACTTGGTCACAGGAAATGTGAATTTTTTTGATTGATTTTTTTGATGTATGTGTAAGTTTATATCCATCGTCACCCAATAGTTCATACGCAGCTCATAGACTGACAGAACAAAAGCCCAGAGTCATTAAAAGCCACAGCACACACATCAGTCTCTCGTACCACTGAATTGTTAAATGATGCTGTACAACATCATCATTTCCCTAACTAGACAGCTCCACAATTCATCCAGAGTGCATTTCTTCTCTTATCGGGAGCTGCGCTTTTCAGACACGTCATTTCCGAGTAATTCACACTCGTTTGAAAAGAGCCGACACAAATAACATCACCGTCGTCTGAGACAGGATATGCTCCAATAATAAAAGTCTGTCAGAGAAATTCACAGTATTGAGTGCCGGACGAGGGTCATAAAAATGCCCTTTGTGCCTCAACGTTTCCCACAATTCATCCCGAGCAAAATGATCATTCTCTTGGGAATGGGATCTTGTACTGTATGTTCAGGTCAATGACCTCCAAAAATAATGCACTCATACTTTCATATCTTCTACCCACAATTTCAACATCTTTCAGAATTGTGAGTTGAGATGAAGGACTTTTGTGGAAAGTTGACATAATCTGTGGTGTGACATTTTTACACTTACAAAACTGTTTTTAAACCACATAATTATTGCTTTGCATAATTGCTGTGCATGCCTTTTTTATGTGCTCATTAATTAATTGCGCATTGAACTTTAAAAAAAAAAAATAACTGCAAAACGTGTGCTTTTTTTCTCTTTCTGGTCAAAAATATTAAAAATAATCAAATTTTGCCTTTTCTTTTTTTCCAGAGAATATATCTTAAGTTTATTTTTACCCCACTGGCAAATAGTTTTTGTCTGGTTATAAGCATAAACACCCAATGAGTTGTTTTAGATTTATGCATAAAACAAGAATAAAACAATTTGGCACGCAGTGTGGTAATAAAAAAGAAACATAATTCAAGACATGTTCTCTGATACATTCTCTGAAAACAATTATTTACGTCTTATGCAGTTGCACCTTACATTTTCACTGCAAAAAATGCTTTTCTTACTTAGTATGTTTGTTTGTTTCCAGTCCAAATATCAAAAAATTCTTAAATCAAGATGCATTTACTACATGCTTTCATGTTACCATCATTGGTATAAGAGAAACTGTATAATTGTCATCTTTGGATATAGTGTCTCAGTTGTAAAAGGGGTTAGGCAAAATAAGTCTTGACTTCAGCCTAAACCCCTTCGGTCAAGCATTATTTAGCATTTAAACTCCTAATGTACACATTTTGTATTTATCTTTCTAATGTACACATTTTGTTTTGTTTTTCTCTTACTTTTTTTTCTTCTGTTGTATTACGTACAGGATCTTTGAATTACATGTGACCTAGGATTTAAATGTTCACAATGACCGAAGAAATAAATTACTACTACTACTACTACTAGATGAGTAAAATTACATAAGAAATGATGTCCTGTTTCCAGGGGAATTAATACAAAAGTGAGTTTTTGCTTTAAAAAAAAGCGCAATTATCTGCCAATGGGGTGAGAAAAATTATCTTAATTCAAACAGAAACCAGATTATTTTTCTGACTCCAGTGGCAGATAATTTTGCTTGTTTTAAGCAAAAACTCACTTAATTTTTATTTATTTCCCCAGAAAACAAGACATAATATCTTATGTAATTTTACTCATCTAGTAAATGCATCCCTGATTTAAGAAATGTTTGATATTTGGACTGGAAACAAGACAAACACACTAAGTAAGAAAAGCATTTTTTGCAGCGTATGTCCTTATTAACTTTAATTCAATGAGAAAAGTGACACGTCACATGCCAATTATGCATGTGTATTGTTAAATCACGCCATGCACTACTTCTTCTTTCTTGTGTAAAATCTATGTATTGTCATCGTCATAATCAACGCTAGTGTTGAACAGGACCGTCCCGGCCAAGCAAATCAGCTCTACTCATTCAGACTTTAAAACCTGTGTGTTTAATGCACAATCCCTCGGCTCTTGATTGAGTCTTAGAAAGCCCTTATCCGGCGGCATGCCGACTATCTTGCATACAAATGCAAGACTTCCTCCGTCAGCGCCATCTAGAGAGGCTTTGGCGGAGCAGAAGGCGAGCGGGGACACAACTGTGTGAGTTTTAATTGCGCTCACAGCCATACAGTGACATGCTCATGTTCCCTGAGGTATAAAAATTTAAAACCAACTAAGTAAAAAAGAAAGTTTTCTGTAAACGGGTGGGGTGGGGGAACATATAAGTGGCATAGCCGAACGAGTGGTGCGGGCCGCCTCAATTCCCCAAAGATGGTTTATTTTTCCATGCTAAAACCAAGGAGTGGTAGTCAGCGAAGCGTCGGAGTTGCTCTTTGAAGGCATTAAAAAGCTGAACGCACAACAAAGACCAGATGTTCCAGCATGCTTTATTTATACTGCCATCAGCTATGTTCTGATGTCCACGGACACACTTTACGCCATTTTCTTCTGCGCCGTGGTAGCCGAGGCCTTTTAAACACATTCTGTAATACTACATGACTTTTGTCCTGTGTTGTTGCTATTGATGTGTGCGTCCCGCGCAAAACCTCTTGGATGCTAATGTAAAAGCAAGGTTGAGAAACTGAAATCGGACTCAAGTTGGAAAGCGTCGCTTTGACTGCTGAAAACCCGGATAAGTTGGCAGAACTCAAAACATTTAAAGCAATCAATTGCCTCAAATTTTTTAAGTTATGAAATTTAAAGTTTAAGTAAGCAGAACTAGCAGATGTTTTTGTACTTAAACATTTCAAGTTAAGAACAATTCAAATGTATGAGTACACTAATTCATACAATTAACTTAAAACCTTCATGTAATCTCAATGTGAACACTTTTATTAGTATTAACTTAGTTAGCTTTAACAAGCTAATCTGCTAACATACTAATTTGCTAACATATTAGCAATAGTGTGTTATACACTGTAAAAAAATATTTTCATGATTTGTTATCACAACTTTTTATCTTTTGTCAAATCAACTTTGATAACTAATGTGTGCAGATAGCACTATTTTGAGTTTCTATTTATTAAAGCATTCTTCTTCATTGTATTAACTCACATTTTTAATTACAACGAACTCAGCATTTTTAAGGCAAAAAGGTAACTTGCTTTTTTTAAGTTAAAAACTTGCATTTTTTTTTTACAGTGCAGAAGCACTTGCATGAGCACAGAAACATAAAGGTATTATTTGCTCTCAAATTAAGCTCATGCTCCACTCGTCACCATGATGGTAATATCCTAAAACCAACATTAACAGAAATTCTTCTAATTTAGCATAACAAAACATGAATCACTACTAAATCTCCCACTTAACATTAGTCTGGCACAAAAAAACACATTATATTACACTTAATTTTAACATTTACTCTTTCTTTCGAGTGCCATCGGCAAAGCATGCTGGGAAATAGACATCCCAGCCGTTTCAGTGAAACTTAAGTTCGTCAAAATTAAAAGAAATAATTTCATAACTCAAAACAATGAAACAGTTCAGTTTACTTAAAATATATCAGTTCTGTGAACTTGAAAGAAAAAGAAAGTGCTAAATACTCATAAAAGTTAATTTGACTGAACTAATTAGTTTAATTTAAGTTTGTCCTACTCAAACCAATTAAGTATTTTGAGCTTTAGGGTTTACAGTGACATTTTTACAACTTTCTCATTAAACTTTGGCGTGTAACTCCTACTGTATATTGTTTTTGCTACGGACATGGATGAGATTTAAAATCATGCGGCAATAAGTGTGCTATTACTTTAAGTGTTCAGACTTGTATAAAGTTTTTTTTTTTTTGTACCGTTAGCATAGTTTTCTGCATAAAGCTCACTCGGTTTTGTTAGATTTATGTTTACAGCTAGAGTAAAACTATTTGCTTGGATAAATTGGTACTAACTAAATAAATTCAAGATATACTTTGGCTTCAGATTACTGATTTATCTCTGTGTAAATTTGGATAGCTTCCTATAGAAATTATATTACTGGTCGATACCAATATAAGTCAGTGCAATATTAATTATATTATTTAATATTATTTATACTTGCTGTTTGTATGGGTATTTTGAGTAACTCATGTTACCTTGCACAGAAAAAATGGTCAGGACTGATTTCAATATTGACCAAAAATAATCTTATTTAACACTATTATTGTGAGTGAGCCATATGATCAAAGTTATTTCACAATATGAGTAATTTTAAATATCAGTGCATTTTTTTTTTTTACAATTATCGATACATCAGCAAAAACTAATATTAGGTTAACTAATGTAAGATAAAAGGTCCTACAAGTTAAAAGTTAACAGTAAACACAATAAATACAACAGAATGAAAATACAAATGTAATAAACAGTGTTTTAAGGTTTTCAGGAAGAATTCAAAAAAAATGTAATCAAATGTAAAATAAGACTGCATAGTCTTAATGTACACATTAAATATAGATGAATCCTTATTAAAGCTACACTGTGTAATTTTTTAAGTTGATTTTTAGCAAAACACACTTTCTTTCTTTAAAAATGATATGTGCTCATTAATGTATAATTACTTCTACCAACTAATCAAGTATTCTCATAAGTGTAAATCTGCCATTTATAATGCATATGGGTGAGACGCTCGAATGGCGGAAGCTATGTTGCGCCTCCATCTTGAAAATACATTAGAAAATACATTATATACATATACAATTTCACCACTAGATGGGAGAAAATCCTACACAGTGTAGCTTTAAGTTATTCAGTCACGATCAGTGAGCGATTTTCTATATCTACTGTTGCTTTAAGAGCTTATGCACGGATCCAATATACTGTTACACGTCGTTTTCTTTCTCAACTGTGTACGTTTGCGAATATGTGTTCATGTGAATATGTCCCATTTGCTTACAAGTGAAAAATTAGAATATGGTGCAAAAGTCAATTTATTTCAGTAATTCAACTTAAAAGGTGAAACTAATATATTATATAGACTTATTAAATGCAAAGTGAGATATTTCAAGCCTTTATTTGTTATAATTTTGATGATTATGGTTTACAGCTTATGAAAACTGTTTCACAATATTCAAATTTTGAATTTGGGGTTTTCATAAGCTGTAAGCCATAATCATCAAAATTATAACAAATAAAGGCTTGAAATATCTCACTTTGCATGTAATGAGTCTATATAATATATTAGTTTCACCTTTTAAGTTGAATTAACCTTTTTGAAATAATTGGATTTTTTTTAAATAAATGAACTTTTGCGCAATATTCTAAAATTTTGAGTTTCATTTATGATTAAAACAAGAATAAAACAATTTGCCAGTGAGGTAAAAAACAAACAAAACAAAAAAATCAAAATGTTCTCTGAAACTTTGATATCAGACTTGCGTTTTATCGCTGTATAAACTTACTTAGAAAGGCCCGGAGTCATAATTAGGAAGCAGTTTTAGAAAAAAGCCTGGTAAAGCACTTAAAAAACTTCTTAGCAATTTTTGCATAGACATATTTCCTATAAAATATGTTAAAAACTCCCTGTTTTGACACTTTGAATCATGAAAACCAAAGATCTGAATATCTCTTTCAATGTCCTTTCAGTGTCCCGACCCAATGACCAGCAGATTATTGTATTTACACACCCGTGCATGTAAAAACACCAGCTCAGGCACTTTTAGTGTGTAATCCTGATAGAGGCTTGGCTTTTGAAGGGCACATTGTGTCGTTTGAATGACAATGAAAGGTACCAGGCGCATTACGCTTCTACACTGCGGCGGGTTTTGTGCATTCAAAGCCCGAAAGGCTCTCTGACATCATGTGGCGGCGCTGGCTTTTGTTTTTGCGTTAAATGTTTAGGGCTTGAGGAAAAAGATTCTCAAACAAAGCTGTTCGGTTCAATTAAAAGAGGAAATATCTCTTCCTGAATGAGGGATCCATTGAAACAAAGAGTGTTAAATTGATGGTGCCACAATAAAACTATTAGCAGGGGAGTAGACAGATGCTGATGTGCCGGTCCCCTTTCCAGGGATTATTATTTATTTACACTTCTCAATCACAGCCTCCCAGATGCCACCCGGACTCCACTGCGGAGTGTGTGCTGGGGGAGGGGTGTGTGTGTGTGTGTGTGTGTGTTTATGGTATGGATATAACCAGGGGTGTTGTGGCTCAGCTTTGGCAGTGTGTGCCCCTGATATGACACCTGGACAAACACTATTGGTGTCGAATCCAAGGACTGATTTCCAGCTCATGGAGAAACCCATTATTGATTTGTGCTGTTTATTCCAGAGGCACTTTAATCGCGGCAGGCCTACTGTACATGCCCACATCTGTCGCAAATTGCTCCTCTTGGAGGCTTTTTTTTTTTTTGCACGTATCAGCCGAAGGCATGACTTTTGAAATGTCTTATGCATTTAGATCTGGATGCACACAGAAATATCTGATAATGTACAGTTAGTCCATGGTGATTATCACAAGATAAACTGATTGTCACCCTGAAGGTTTTTCTTCTTTTTTTTCCCTCTCTCTCGATAATTAGCCCTTGATTGGACGTTATTTTGCTTATTAGGGCTACTTGCCAAATAAGTAAATTGACATTGATATGATTTTACATGGTCAGAAAGAGATATTTATATTTCTCTTAATATTGCACATGCATTTAAAAGAGAATATTGAATTAGAATGTTTTAATTAGAATTGATTTAAAAAAAAGTACATTATCTTTATCGTCAATTATATTACATTTCTGCTTGTGAAATGTTACATACTGTTTGCATGGATATTTTGAGTATCTTATGTAAGCTTGCACAGATCTACACTTGCACTTAATTAGACCAATATTATATTTAAAAAAAAAAAAAAAAAAATTATAACTGGTCGATTCCAATAAAATTCAGTGCAATGTTATGCATTTCTAATGTTTTTCTAAAATGATTGCCATTGCTTCGTTTGTGGGGTTTTTATTACTTTAATTACTTAATTGAGAGATACCAGAAAGTTACATGCAATTTAGTTTGTTAAATGTATGTTAAGCTTATGTGAAAAGCACAATAGTTTTTGTTCTGGTATCAAAATTGTAATTATATAAAACATTGTGCTATTTCACTGGTATCACAATTAAATACTCATGCATATGTCATGCATTTCTACTTATAAACGTTATACATTATAAGTACATTGTAAGTGTTCATAGTAGAGGCACCGATGTATCGGCCGCCGATATTTATTGTCCAATTTATTTAATCAATTAAAAAAAGCATCGGTATATCGGCTATAGCATGGAAAAAGTCCAATATAACAAACCTATTTATTAATGAACTGCGTGAAGGCACAGAGTTGTATAATGTCAGTTTCATAATCCAATGTTTTTCTCTGAACAAGTGACAAATATCAGCCAAATAAATCCTTTTAGTGCATATTTCGTAGATAATATCTTGTAATTTGCACAGATCTACACTTGCACCTAAATAGACAAATATTTTATTTATTTATTTATGCATAATTTTTTTCAGCTGATATCACTATATAAATCAATGCAATGTTATGCATTTTCAATTTTTGTCTAAATTGATTGACATTGCATGCATATTTTGTAATCTTGCACAGAATTTTTTTTTCTTTAAAAACATGTTTACTTCATTGCATGCCATTGTTATTTTAAAAAAAATCTAAAATATTGTGATATTTCACGTCATGCATTTTTCTACTTTTAAACGTTGTGCACTTTGCCAAAAATCATTGCATAGAGATTGAAGTGGATTTTTTGTGTGCATATTCCTCCATCTTTGCACAGTTCGGGGGGGAAGCGTGCCGAAACTCCCGGTGCGGTGGTGAGCGAGAGCCGTGGAGCCGCTGGGTTTCTGTCCTTGCCTTCCCTTGTCCTGAGAGCACTCCAGCACTCTCCTGTTTCCCAGCATGCACCCCAGCCTCTCCTAAAAAACATCTTTATTCAGCTTCCTCACTAATGTCTGTAGCACAGGCATCAACATGCTTTGTGCGAAATGAATTACTGCTAATTAAAAATCAACAGAAATGAGCATGCAACACTCTGTGCCCCATTAATATTTTAACCAGCAGCAGCAGTAATTAAAGCGCCGCTAATTTTTTCCTCTCTCGCTCAGCATCCACAACCAGTCAATAAATTACATCAAAAAAGTACAGGTGTGTTTCCCTGTCAGGGGCTGTAATATCATGATAAATCGACATCATCCCTCATAGTTAACGCTCCCTGAATCGTCGCAGGACTTGCATCTTGCTGTTATCTTTGCGCCGCTGAATGGGGGGGTGACGAGGCCTCTTGTTTCGCTAACACACAGGTGTTACGCCGTGCCAGATTCTCAGGTAGCAAATGGATGCTAAGAGCACCATTAATGGAGATGAAGGGGTTTGGTGTCTGAATGTTAGTTAAAAGAAGCTCCAAAAGAGACGGGCGTTTCTTTAACAGCTTTCCTCGCTCCAGGTGATGCGTGTGCCGCTGCTTTTACAGGTTTTGCTCTGTATAATCAGATTTTGTTTGCATATATAAGCGAGAGAGATAGAAATTGAATGTGTAATTTCTATATGTAGTGTACTGTATATTTAAAGGTGGACCTTTTATGCACTTTTTCAAAGTCTTGATGTTGTGTTTAGTCTGTACTAGAACAGGTTTTCCTGCTTGAATGTTGATTATTTTCCTCTTCTCCATTGTTGCGGCTCCTCTCTTCCCAGTCTGTCAGTAACGCTCTGTTTACTTCCTGTCTCTATGAAGCCCCTCCTTCTGAAAAGCACACTGTGCTCTGATTGGTCGGCTGGATCAGTGTGTTGTGATTGGTCGAGCGCTTCGAGTGTGTTTAGGAAATGTCCCGCCCCTTACCATAACCACCAGTTTAACACACTACTAACTAACTCAACCAGGCCCCGTCCCTTTATTCTGCGTATGAATTATTATAATGAGGAATATTGTGACGTGTTCGTTCCTGAAAGAAACTCAAGACTACAATGGAGGCGTTTCATGAGTTCAGAAACACTGATATAGAGAATAACTGGAACTTTGCAGACCATTTTCATGATCAAACCGCAACATTACACACTAAAGAAATATGAAAATGATAGAAAGCATAAGAGGACCCCTTTAAACATTTTATTGCTCAGAGGTTGTTCTCTGTTCTCAGGAGGCTTGTCAGATTGTTTTTCTTTACATACGATTTCATTGAAGAAATTAAAGTAGAAGCCTGTTTTTTTGGAATAGAGTAAAAATATAAAGATATAAAAGAATGTGGATATTAGTGCAGAAGCTGGTGAGAAGTGATTCAGCTTATATTGAAATCGCATACTTTGATAATTTGATCATTTTGATAACACTGTTCAGACATAGCTCTTATTTGCTTTGAGAAGCAGGAAAAATTGCTTTATTTTAATATTATCATTCACTCTAAAAAAATGCTGGGTTGTTTCAACCCAATTTGGGGTCAAATATGAACAAACCCAAACGTTGGATCAAAAATGCAGTTTAAAAATGTTTAACCCAATGGTTGGGTTTGTCCATATTTGACCCAAAATTGGGTTAAAACAACCCATCATTTTTAGTGTAAGAGTAACAGTTTTGAGAAAGTATTTAATCTTATTACATCTAGAAATGTTGCATTTTCTTTTATTGTCCTGATTAGTAATCTCAACTTTTTTTTTAATGCTTCAGATCATAGGCTATAATTTAAGTTATATTATGAAACGCATATGCTGGGTTGTTTCAAACCAATTTTGGGTCAAATATGGACAAACCCAGCCATTGGGTTAAATTTTTAAATTACATTTTTAACCCAACGTTTGGGTTTGTCCATATTTGACCCAAAATTGGGTTGAAACAACCCAGCATTTTAGCAAGTACAGTATGTACTATTTCAGAAAAGATGTTCCTAGCAACAGATTATTACTGGCGCTTTGCTTTCTTTGTTTTAACTGCGGGACAAAACCAAAGTTTACTGTACAAAAAAAAAAAAGGTATTCTAGACTCAAACACATTTTGTCGACATCTTTCATGTTGAAATGTGTGATTTTTGTATGTGTGCACGTGTACGTGTTTATGTAATGACATGATGTTATTGCAAATCCACAGATTTTTTGACACGTACTCATAAACAGACACCCACACTTCACTCATTTTTTTTTTTTATTAAGTTATGCTGTGAAAATCCGTAATTGCTCATATGTCAGGGCAATCTAGACCGTATGAACTCAGTTGTGGGATTTTGACAGGTATAATATTGACTGGATGGAAAATAGAGCTGAAGAAATGAAGGCCTTTCTAAATAAAAGTCCACTCTTGCTTCTGTATGAGGTTATGACTGCAATATATCACTTGAACCCATGACAAAGATTATCCATAATATTGGGCCTTAACTTCACATTATCTGATATGAGTCATGCCTATTTGTAAACAATGCTGGTCTTGTGTTTCTCTGGGCAACAAGTCAGTCTTCACATTTGATAAGATTAGAAGCATCTACATGATAAACTCGGTCAACAAGTTCAACAAGTCAAAAGACTTACATTCTCTCAAATGTAAAGTGTGTTTGTTTTTTAAAGGGTTTATGAATTTCAGGCTGATTTTTACCCATGCCAGTGGTTTACATATATCTAATGCGATTGATTAATTGATCAGAATGAGTATAATCTTCACACACAGTAAACGGCTGATCGGATCAGATTTACGTGCACAGCTGTATTACATTATATTTTTGTATTATGTAATACAGCTTGTAATACTACATGTAATAATAATATTACAAAAATATTACTGTATTTTTGCTGCATTACGTATTGAGCAAAGATCTTTTAAAAACCATTAAAAACAGTTGTTAACTGAAATAAAACTGAAATAAAATATAAATATTAGTTGGAGAAACACAAATGAGAAATGTGGCCTTAGATGGCAATAACCTAAAATAAGTTTTAAGTTGATGCATTACAATTATTAACTGGAAATAACTAAAAATTAAAATAAATAAAGTCCAAATAGCAATATTGGTGACACTTTATTTTACAGTGTCCTTGTTACATATTACATGTACTTACTGTAGTAATAACAGTAAATTATGCATAATTACATGCAACTAATCCTCAACCAAACCCTGATCCTACCCGAATAAGTTGGCAGAACTCAAAACATTTAAGTTAAAATGTTACTTAAACATTTTTTTAACAAAAAAGGTTTAAGCAGAACTAGATTTTTTTTTTTGTACTTATACATTTGAATTGTTCTTAACTTGAAATGTTTGAGTACACCGTTTGCAAAGACCCGCCCCCCTTAGTTACTGTCGCTATGTCCGACAAGCTACGCCGCTCTCACACACACATGTTCTCACGCAGTGAAAAACACATCGCGGAGCAGAGAGACACTGACAACACACTGACAGACACAAACCAGATTACTTTTCGGTTACTTTTGATATTAAACATATTAAACAAAGTCTCACCTTTCAAATTTGGTCATTTTTTAAAAGAAATTTAAACAATAAATAACGTTTTGTGTCTCTTTAATGTGTCGTGACAGATCGCTCAGTTAAAGCCGCTCGTGAACCGATCATCTCTTCCTTCTAGTTCATTTATAGCATCAAATAAACATGAATGAACATCAGAAGGAATGTTGTTTTAACCGCGGAAAGACGTCAGTACACTCCGCTTCTCAAGCTCAAATCCTCCATGTTAATCTACTAACTCTCCTGACTGCTTTGTCCGACAAAATGGCGGATGGCGAAGTATGATTGGTCAGATCACCTGTCAATCAAGCTCCCTGCGAAGGGTCAATTGGATAGACCTAAAACCAATCAGAGTGGTCGTCATCGTGTAAAGCGTTTGTGATTGGTGCCTCGATTTGGAAAAATTGGAAATGTGCTTGAATGGCTCTCGGCCAGACGGACTTGCAGAGCAAATCTCAAATTTGCTAGAAGTTCGTCAGGGTTTTCCCAGGCTAACATTACCCATGATGCTATACAGAACATTCCACCAATCGGAGAGTCCAAACTCTCAAAAAAGTGGGTGTGCAATAATGCACTCTATTCAAAGTGTAAATAACACTAAAATAACACTAGAATAATGTGTTAAATAGAAGAATAATTGTAATGTAAACCTTGAAATCTGAAGTAGATCAAGTCATGCATATGATTTTTAATTGATTTCAGACAGACGGGGGATTTCGTTTGGCTGGAGTTGCAGTGTGTCTAAAATAGAAAGTCCATCATCTGAAGGTGCTTGCTCGCTTTATTGATATCCTGGGATCTCGGATTTCAGGATGCGGATTCTGCTCTTTGTCTTGAGGTAAGGTTAGCAACATGAGAAGAAAGCTTCTTGTTATATATGACGAATCTGAGTTTCCTGACATTGGTCAGCTGACTTAATGGCCTTCTCTGACAGGACTCGCACGCTTCTTGTTGTTATGCTAATGTTATAGACGCTAAATGCTGTTTTACATGCAAATTAATGCAATTAATGAGTATGTATATGTGAATGACACTTGCTATCTGCAGTTGTGTTGACTAAAATCTGTACATGTAAACATAGTCATTGTGTTTTGTGGTGCTATAATGTTGCTGTATCATCTACCAAATAGCCGGATGTAATATTTATTTGAATCCAATGTTTTATTTTTATTTTTTTCTGATTAACAATTTATAATGCTAGCCGTTCAACAGAAAAGTGAGATATCATTTCTTATATGCCAAATATGCCATTTTCAGTTCAAAACTTTTAACCAGTTTCTTCTATTACACACACACACACACACACACACACACACACACACACACACACACACCATATGCCGTTTATGAATGCTGTAATAATTGTATATGAAATTAGAGTGAATTACATGAAGCTTTCTCAATGAGCTTAGAAACTGAGGGCTTTATATGAAATAATGCACTACATATGAGAAACTATAATGAAATATATCTCATTACAAGCTAAGTTTTCACACACAAAAAAAGTCCCTTCCACAGAATAGTGTTTGAAGGAAAGTTTAGGGATCATGGATACAGAAACTTCACGCCACAAGACCTGACGTTAGTAATATTCAGAGGAGTAAATCCCCCATACATACATAAGAGTAAATATGTATTTCATATTTCAGTTCTGGTTATGTTTACACAACTCAAGACACTAATGGTTTAGTACATGTGTGTGAAATGTGATTTATTACTCTTGTTCTGCGCAGTAGCTCATGGTCTTCTGTTTGTATGTCTTCGTCGTGACCTTTGTGTCGTTCCCGTGCTGCTTTATGCCGACTGTTAATCGTGAATTAATCCTTGAGATTTAACGTTCACTTTCTCTGCTGTCTCTTTAGTTGAGTGGGAAAAATAACTGTGTGGTAATGATGTATAGATTGACAGAGCTGATGGAAGAACGGATCTGTACGCACATTAAAGGGGTGGTAAAGTATGATTTCACTTTTCCAACTGTAGTTAGTGTGTAATGTTGTGTTTTCTAACTGTAGTTAGTGTGTAATGTTGTGTTTTCTAACTGTAGTTAGTGTGTAATGTTGTATTTTCTAACTGTAGTTAGTGTGTAATGTTGTGTTTTCTAACTGTAGTTAGTGTGTAATGTTGTGTTTTCTAGCTGTAGTTAGTGTGTAATGTTGTGTTTTCTAACTGTAGTTAGTGTGTAATGTTGTGTTTTCTAACTGTAGTTAGTGTGTAATGTTGTGTTTTCTAGCTGTAGTTAGTGTGTAATGTTGTGTTTTCTAGCTGTAGTTAGAGTGTAATGTTGTGTTTTCTAACTGTAGTTAGTGTGTAATGTTGTGTTTTCTAACTGTAGTTAGTGTGTAATGTTGTGTTTTCTAACTGTAGTTAGTGTGTAATGTTGTGTTTTCTAGCTGTAGTTAGTGTGTAATGTTGTGTTTTCTAACTGTAGTTAGTGTGTAATGTTGTGTTTTCTAACTGTAGTTAGTGTGTAATGTTGTGTTTTCTAACTGTAGTTAGTGTGTAATGTTGTGTTTTCTAACTGTAGTTAGTGTGTAATGTTGTGTTTTCTAACTGTAGTTAGTGTGTAATGTTGTGTTTTCTAACTGTAGTTAGTGTGTAATGTTGTGTTTTCTAACTGTAGTTAGTGTGTAATGTTGTGTTTTCTAGCTGTAGTTAGTGTGTAATGTTGTGTTTTCTAGCTGTAGTTAGAGTGTAATGTTGTGTTTTCTAGCTGTAGTTAGTGTGTAATGTTGTGTTTTCTAACTGTAGTTAGTGTGTAATGTTGTGTTTTCTAGCTGTAGTTAGTGTGTAATGTTGTGTTTTCTAGCTGTAGTTAGAGTGTAATGTTGTGTTTTCTAACTGTAGTTAGTGTGTAATGTTGTGTTTTCTAACTGTAGTTAGTGTGTAATGTTGTGTTTTCTAACTGTAGTTAGTGTGTAATGTTGTGTTTTCTAACTGTAGTTAGTGTGTAATGTTGTGTTTTCTAACTGTAGTTAGTGTGTAATGTTGCTGTTTGATCATAAACAACATCTGCAAAGTTACAACGCTCAAAGTTCAGAGCAAAGGGAGATATTTGCTTTTAAAGAAATCGTTTTTTTAAGGACTACAACAAACGGCTGGTAGGGACTACACGACATTCCTCCGGGTTTAGTGACATCAGCAAGTCTAAAATGTACATAAACCCCGCCCCCGGGAACACGCAGTTGAGGGAACAAGTCAAATATTTGTATAGTATTTTGTCACAGAAGTGAGTCAGCTCAAACTTTAGCAACCATCTTTTCACATGCAATCGAAAGTCACTCTGTGTGCATCTCACAACAGTTCCTATACGAGCGATTTATAGATTACCATGACAGAATATGCTAATTGAAGATAGTTAACTACACATCAGCAACATAAATTCATCAACTAACCTTTCAGAGACGTCCTGTTGCATTCTACATGTTGTCTCTCCATCTTTGTCTGACTCCGTTTTGACATTAAAGACAGAACAGTTTCTGTCATTTTAGTGTGTCTGCATGAGGTAATAGCAGCTGCTAACACACACATGAGCTCTTGAAACCCCGCCCTCTGCAGCAGCTCATTTGCATTTAAAGGGCCACACACAAAACGGTGCGTTTTTGCAAATCCTTCAAAAGTGACAACTTTAACATGCTATATAAAAATATCTGTCGGGTATTTTGTGCTAAAACTTCACATACACACTTCTGGGGACATCAGAAATGTATTTTACATCTTGTGAAAATGGCATTTTACCACCCCTTTAACAGAAGCAGAGGGCCCGGTTCATCCAGCTTATCACAATCTGAGTTATAACTCGTATTAAAACATATCCTGGCTCTTCTCAGACTTATAATGGGAGTGAATGGTTCGTGAGATTTTGAAGCCCAAAAAAGTGCATCCATCCATCATAAAAATAATCCATACGGCTTCAGGGTTATCAAGAATATAAATAAATAAAGGCTTATAAAAAAATAAAAAAAGTATGCTTACACTCTAAAAAATGCTGGGTTGTTTTAACCCAAATTTGTGTAAAATATAGACAAACCCAGCTGTTGGGTTACATTTTTTTGAAACAATCCAGCATTTTATGTTTCATACAATATATTTAATTGTAGTGTTTGTATTGTTCATAATTCATAGTTGTAAAATATACTGTATAGCACTGAAATACACTGGGGGGAAAACAACAACTTTACAATAATACTTAAGAGTAAGGAATTAGAATGAAAACAAATTTAAATGTATTTTCATATTTAAATTCATTTAATTTTTAACCAGAAAAGCAAAGTTTGACAATTGCTGCAAGGATGGATAAATAAAAAGATTGATGATCTAATGATTAATAATGAATTTGATCATTATTATTTTAATTATTTATAATTTATGATTTTTAATTAATTATTATTCATTAATATTATATATCAAACAAATATATATTTTTATTAAAATTCCTGTGGTTGCCATGAACCGTTTTTTTTTTTTTTTTGGAAAATGTATTCTTCATAAAAAGTTTCTTCCCAGCTCTTCCGCAAGAAATAGTACTGTCTGACCAAAAAGTTTATCATAAAATATGCAGAAAGATTTGTTGCATGCATTATGAATAACCTGATGACTCTTCACAAGTCTTCACAAAACCTGTCCTCTGTAGATCATCTTCATGTATTATATATTATTATATTTCCCTGCGATATCTGCGGGTCAGACGCTTCATAAGACTAACGCAACAGAAGTGAGTGTCATAGACACAAGATTTATTGAGCTAGAAATAAACGTCATCGAGTTCTGTCAGTGTTATTCCTCGTCACGGTCCGATAAGCCTCATCTGCTGAGAGTTGCTCGACTCGTCCAGTGCTTTTTATTTTTGACACTAGAAATGCCTTGCGTCGTCCGTCGAGGTACAGGTGAAACTGGAAAAATGAGAATATGGTGCAAAAGTTCATTTATTTCAGTAATTCAACTTAAAAGGTGAAACTAATATATTATATAGACTCATTACATGCAAAGTGAGATATTTCAAGCCTTTATTTGTTATAATTTTGATGATTATGGCTTACAGCTTATGAAAACCTTTTCACAATATTTAGGGTTTTCATAAGCTGTATGCCATAATCATCAAAATCATAACAAATAAACGCTTGAAATATCTCACTTTGCATGTAATGAGTCTATATAATATATTAGTTTCACCTTTTAAGTTGAATTACTGAAATAAATGAACTTTTGCACCATATTCTCATTTTTCCAGTTTCACCTGTGATCCTGGATCACAAAACCAGTCACATGGGTCAATTTTTTGAAATTGAGATGTATACATCATTTGAAAGCTGAATAAATAATCTCTCCATTGATGTGTGGTTTGTTAGGATAGGACAATATTTGGTCGAGACACAACTATTGAAAATCTGGAATCTGAGGAGCAAAAAAATGTAAACATTGAGAAAATCTCCTTTAAAGTTGTGCATTTATGTTCACGATTGTGCTGCATTCACTCACAAAAATACATGTTTTATATATTTACGGTAGGACATTTACTAAATATCTTCATGGAACATGATCTTAATATCCTCATGATTTTTGGCATAAAAGAAAAATGGATAATTTTGACCCATACAATGTATAGTTGCTATTGCTACAGATATACCCGTGCGGCTCCAGACTGGGTTTGTGATCCCGTGTGTGTGTGTGTGTGTGTGTGTGTGTGTTCATGCATGTGGCGTTGAGCTGAGCGTCTCGTTGTTGAGTTGTCTGCTCCCAGCACAATGAAATTACATGTTTGTGATCTTCATCTCACAGACGTATTCAAGGCCCATTTATTTGGAATTGCTTTTAGTGTAATCCAATAAAGACATTTTTTCATTTATTTCCATGGTGAAATTTCTGCTGAGGCGATGTGGGCCAGCATTTCCTTCATTAGCAGTAATAATAACAGTAATAGCAATAACCACATTAAAGGCAATTATTACACTGATCCTCATCATCATCAACATCAATAATGTCAGAGTGTACAGCACACTGGGCATTACTCATTTATGGAGAGGATTAAATCAGTGGAATATTGTGGAAGAGGGTTAATCGACAAAACACAAGACATGAGCGGCCTTCCTTCTGTGCTTCACT
>NC_136885.1:35000996-35015824 GCF_949152265.1 Phoxinus phoxinus
TGTTCTTCTTAACAAAATATAAATATAAAAATATTTTCCTCATAATTTGATGGTTTATGCAAACTTGTAGAGTCATTTAAAAAAAACCTTCGCACATCACTTTTGGCCACTTCTGTATATTTGGTGTGGTCAGTGTCACAATAGTGCTATTCAAGAGCCTGCTAACTGTGGACTGAAGGACTCAAGTCATTACAGGTTCACTGCTGCATTTTTCCAGTTGCCAAAAATATAATTATTACTTTCATTTCATTGCTATTTCATTTCTTAAAGGTAAGTTACAAAAAGAATATCTTGATGATTAAACTTTTTTATCGTTTGATCAACTCATTTAACTACAATACATCATATTTTCATTGAAAAGTGCATGGAGTCCTCTCTGCTGCCATCTTGTTACTCCTAACTAGGTTAGGAGACCTCTCCAGCTCTCTTAAATAATTTAGGAGCTGAGACCAAGTCTTAACACTTAGGAACCTTTATGAATCACACTTATTCTTAAGTTTAGGAATAAGAGTAAAATTATGTAATTCTTAGAATTTTGTCAAACTTGAGACTAAAATTTTACTCTGAGTGGCTTTATACATACAGGCCCAGCTCTCTCTATTAAGTTCACTTCTATCGCAAGTATCTGGTAGGATTAAGGGATGCAGAATAAGGCATTAATATGTACTTTAATAGTATAATAAACAGCCAATATTCTAGTAATATGCATGCTAATACTGTAACTAGTTAATAGTGAGAATTGGACCATAAAGTAAAGTGTTACCAAACATTCTTCAATATGTATGTGTATATATATATATATGTATAACCCTTGTCAAGTAATGATGATGAAATACTGGAAAGATTTCAGTATATGGGAAAATACCAAAATGCATTTGGTCAGAATGTCTATAAATGCTATAGGGAAAAACTTAGTGTATAGTTTCTCTTAAAAAGAGAAAAAGAAGTTACAAAAGTTTTTATTTTTTCAGGCTGATTTATTTTTAGATCAAATATTTATGTTCTTATTTACCTTAAATGAACCTGAACCTCACGTTTTTAAGTATTTCATTGACTGAAAGACTAATTAGCAAGTTAAATTATTTAGTTTGCTAAATATGTTGCCAAAATGTTTGTGATATTTGTTGTTACTAGCACTTAAATAGTTTGACAACCCTAGGTGTTAATCAGAATAATAATTAACTATAGTTAAAAGGTTACTCCTTTTTTATTGTAAGCCTTTTTTTATATATTTTTGAAACTTGTTTTAAAACTAGCCTGAAAGTTTAAGATTCTCTGTTTTAAATGTGATTTGCATGTATTGATCGTCACGATCACACATAAATCATTATCACTGGTGTCCAACAAAACGTTAAACTTCTGAAATTCACATTACGTCATTAAGACATCCGATTACTCAGGAATAACAATTAAAATATAATGACACATTACTACTTTTTGTTTTGCTAATTTGGTTTTAGATCGTTACAAAAATTGTAATTTCATATTATTAAAACAGACGACTGATTATATCCAGTTATTGTCATTTTACCTGTCGATCTGAAACACTCATTTATCTCTCATCATGTATCCTGAAGTATTTCTCTATTGTCTCAATAGTTCCTGCACTTTTTCTGCTTCCATCAAAACTTCTCTCATCAGTTCACCGTAATTGCCTCATTACATTTCTGTTAATTAGCCAATACAACCTAATGTTTTAGTTTCTTTTCACAGCCTTTTGTTCTAGAACTTTTTTTTTTTTAACTT
Organism: Phoxinus phoxinus; assembly: GCF_949152265.1. NCBI lineage: Eukaryota > Metazoa > Chordata > Actinopteri > Cypriniformes > Leuciscidae > Phoxinus > Phoxinus phoxinus. Next base: position 35,002,743 of record NC_136885.1, read on the forward strand.
CCAATTAGATAATTCTTAAATGTGAGTTCTGTTGCACATGCACTTTCCATAATACAGCTTTGCACAACGGTGACCTTTTCTACGTTTCATGCTTTCTTGCCTACGAACTGGGGGAATATTGCATTTAAGCGTTTCTTTCTTCGAGCTTTGTTGTACGAAACGCATCACATTTCACTGCCTCCCAATTTCGAGTCTCTTTGTACGTGTCAGCCGCGGCGTTCTTCCCTCATGTTTAACTGTGAGAAAGTTCTGAGAGTCAGTTTGTTTGTAAAACAAGGCAATTTAAACGAGCAGCTGGCACCAGAGATCAGCGTCTAACAACACTTCTTCTGCTTCCTCCCTGATGCGGTGCAGATCGATGTCTAGACATACATCTGTTGGTGTGCCCCGCTACTCTTCATGGAACGGTGCATTGAGAGGCATGCATTGAGAATGTGTGCGTCTGCTCTGTTTGCACAGACTTATTTAAAAAGAGCCAGATCCTTCAGAGGGCCGATGAATGACAAATCAACAATCTGTTTGCAGACACTCAGTTAAGCGTTCCCTCGTATTGGTCGACGGTTACCTTCTCAGGTTCACTTTCTAGAAGAGCTGGCTCACCTATCTGTCATTCATAATATTTATGACTTTGTCATTGGCTAATGTTGGAAAGTTTGATGTAAGTACAGCTGATTTACTGACCGGCATTGGTTGAACACACAAAAAAACGATAAATAAAGTCTCAAATAGAGCCACAGGTCTATGCATTTCAGAGGAATCAACCTATACATTTCTTACTTGTAAGTTGTGTATGCATAAAGTATTTGGCATCACCTTTATGCACATTCTACTAAAAAAAAAAAAAAATCCCAAAGAAAACGGATGCATTAAAGCGTCTGGTTTTCACACGCTGCACTGCTTAAAATGCAGAGGCGTGCATCATTTCTTTTAGCTTCCCTGGCACTCCATCTGCAATTCTTAAAGTATTTAAATTTGACATACCCAAATCATTTTGTTGAAAATAATGCACAACACTCTGTGCCGAGTGGCCAATTTGTAAGCCGCTAACTTTCCTCTGACTTTGTGCTTCTGTTCGTGCAACAGAAGCCGCTTGATGTGACTGTGAACACCCCGTCTGAATCCCATCACTGTGTGAGTGCAGGAACGCAGCTATTGTTTGAGATTGATCAGTCCTTGGCCCAGTTCTGTAGGCTTTGTAAGGGCCTTTCGCAATTCAGCATCCTTCGACAGAACTAACATAGTCATAGATTTTTCCCCCAATTCAACGTGTGACCACATTTCCTTACTTTAGATTGACCCCGCTGATCCTCCTTTGTGCTGGAGTGAAGATTAGGGAGCGAGCAAGTCGGGCTGAGGGCCTTGCCAGAGGCTCGGCAAGCCTTATTCCTGCCTGAAACCTCCCTTCTGCAACATTCCCAGTTCCGGCCCATGCCAGTCTATATGACTTATAGAGTTTGGGCCTTATACTGCCAATCCCACTTAGAGTGCATTTTTCTGATAAACAAAAGCACATTCAAGCTTTAGCTTCTCATTTCACACTGTGTGCTTTGGCTCGGGGCAATGCTTTCCTGGAGCCCTTGGCCTACAGTCCAAAGAATGGCTCCAGTTGGCTTTCCTTAAAAAAAGAAAAAGAAAAAAAGAAAAAGCAGCCACATGTGGAGGATTAGACTCCATCTTTCATCCTCCACGCTCTCTACTCGCCCTCTTCTACCCAAGCCCACCGGCTCCCCCTCAGCGCCTAAACTCACGGACACACACAAACACCCACACGTGTATCCGCACCTCCAGCACCTCATCAAACTTACCTCAGCAGCTTCGGTCCAGCTCATCTGCGAACGGTAAGAACTTCTTTGGCAGCGGCAGAGGCAGAAGAGAGTCTATTTAGGGCAACAGAATTTGCATTATCGTTAGCGCGTGTGCAGGTCTGTACTGGCCAAATACACAGCTTGTAAGTTTCTAAGAAAGTTTCTCCTTTTGTTTTCCGCTCACCGCCCACTGGCCTTTGTGGATGCAGCCCGTTTGCAATCGGTTGTTGTGTGTGAATAGTTTGGAAACATGTTAAGCACACTATTACGCATATGGTGCTCTCAACCCGATGATAGTTGCACTTAACATATTCCATATTTTAAATGCGTGTTACTTGAGAAACATGCACCAGATGGAATGATAGAGCAGTGCATGACAAACATGACTCTTAATACACCCACTATTAAAAATGCTGAGCCTCTGATCAGACAATAGGCAACCCTATGCGAACCCTTTGTCTTCAACTCGACAGGAATATCAGAGCGGTTATTAGAGGAGGATGTGAAATGATAGCTGTGTTGCAGGTTGACCCCCGAGGGCATGGGCTGTCTCTGGGAACAGATGTGCCACCCACTCGCAACAGTTGTACTCTTCCCACAATGCCCTGGTGGGAGTAGCTTGGGCTAGAAGAGGACAAGATAATGCTGTGTGTGTAAACCTGCTTTGGCGTTTGTGACTGGGACGCATCTTCGGAAAGGTGTCGAAGGTCGGAGACTTTTCCAGCAGGTCAAATCTTCAAGGTAATCGCAGGTGTCCCTTTGTGGAAGTAATAGTGCATTTTTATATAGAGTTGGGAATCTTTTGGGTCACGATTCGATTCCAAATTAATGCTGGGACGCATGTTGGGAAAGGTGTCGAAGTCTTCCCTGTAATCGCAGGCCGATTGGGAACAGTCCCTTTTGTGGGTTTTGTGGAAGTAATAGTGCTTTTTTTCTTTTGGATTCCCACGATTCGATTCAAAATCAATTCTCGATTTTAATCAAATTTAAATTCGATATATTTAAAATCTATGATCGAATCTGAATTCCTTCGCCGTTTGTGATTGGGGGGGCGCATCTTGGGAAAGGTGTCGGAAGGTCGAAGACTTCCCAGCTGGTCAAAACTTCAAGGTAATCGCAGGTGTCCCTTTGTGGAAGTACTGTAATAGTGCATTTTTATATAGGGGTGGGGATCTTTTGGGTCACGATTCGATTCCAAATTAATTCTGGGGTGCATCTTGGGAAAGGTGTCGAAGACTTTCCTGTAACCGCAGGCCGATTGGGAACAGTCCCTTTGTGGAAGTAATAGTGCCTTTTTTTTTTTTTTTATAGGGGTGGGAATCATTCGGATTCCCACGGTTGATTCAAAATCAATTCTCTATTTGAATCAAATTTAAATTTGATATATGCGTAGATTTAAAATCTATGATCGAATCTGAATTGCTTCGCCGTTTGTGATTGAGACCAGGGCGCAATCTTGGGAAAGGTGTCGGAAGGTCAAAGACTTCCCAGCTGGTCAAAACTTCAAGGTAATCACAGGTGTCCCTTTGTGGAAGTAATAGTAAAAAAAATGTAATGTGGTCAGCTTCTTGAAAGCATACAGAAGTGACCATTTGTGGCGTAAATGTATTTGGAGGCGACTTACCAAAGGCCAATCTCGAGACTAAGATGAACTGATATCCGTTTCATTCCCGCATCATTAAATTGGAAGCACTGGGTGACAGCTTGACTCTTGGGGAACATGGCCAGACTGATGAAATGAGATCATAAGCGAGATAAGCGTTGTGAGTGCAGGGACTAAGTGGAATGAACGCTGTTGACACATGAACTGAGCAGTTGCACACGACTTTGTGCGGAAATTCGTGTGTCAATACAGTCGCTCATTTTCTCTGATCCCTTCCCACAGTCCCACACCCCACCGGCTTCCCTCGGTACGCCAGGGAATGAGAGTGGATTATTGGAGTCTTTGGGTTCACAATCACCTATTTTCCTGAACTTCCTCGTGCCTTTTATTTCCAGGTATATTGTTTTTGATCTGAGGTGCTTATTTACTGTATTGTGGTAGCGAGCAGTTAATTGTGTTTTATTGTCCGAGAGCTTTATTGGGTGTTTTTTTGTGTGTGTGTGTGTGTGCCAAAAACCCAGCAGGTTTTCTGTAGATAATCACAAACTTCCTATCACGAAAAATTACTTATTAAAAGTCGCCCCCCCATAAACTTTATGTGGGGTTTTGCCACTTAGCAGGTTAGCTAAGGAATCTCAGCTATGAACTGAATAAAAAGCTTAAATTCTTCCAGCTTATCGGTGTTTAAGGTGGATGCGTCACTTCATGTCCTCTGTGACCATTTCCAAGGAAGGCGAACAGAAGGGACCGCCGCTGCCGAATGCACATTGATCAGCTTCGCCTTCCTCCCCCTGCTTATTTATTTAATCTTTTCAGAGCTAGATTTGTAGATTCATTCAAACTCTTGAGATCCCGTGTGTGTTATTCCCAGAGGGCAGAAATTAATTCCTCCTCCTTGTCGTCGTCCTCCTCCTCCTCTCTTTCAGCACTGAGGTGCAGTGGGCTCTCTTTCTCTCCCCGCCGAGAGAACGCCGAAGAGGAGGAACCAGTCCTGAGGGAATCTTGTCTATATAGTATTTCATCCACACTTTAATCCGCTGCTATGTTGAATGGTTCATAGGGAATAAAAGACAAAGCTTTTGTTTATGATTCTAATATTAGCCTCTTGGCATTTCTTACATAAATGAGAGCCTGCCCTACGGCAGCACTATTGATTTCCCACATCCACAAAAGTCAGCCTCCGTCCTTACAAAATAAGGCTCAAGAGATTATGGGAAAATTAAAAGCAAGCTGAATTTCTGTTATTTTTTTCGGATTGACCGCTAATATGAATAATTCAGGCTGCATCTCTGCTTTGTGGACTTTGGTTTGCTAAGAAGCGTCTGAGAAATTCGTCCCAGATTTGATAATAATGAGATCGTAGACATTTAGAAACAAAAGTTAGTTATTAGTTAAATGTCCTGTAGACAACACCAAAGCCTTATTGGTTTTGTCATCTATTTTTAAATGCACATTTGCTTTATTAACGGGTATAATTTTTTTGTTTTGTTTTCACAATTAACAAAATTTATTTAAATCCTCGTTGTACAGACGCATCAGCACGTAATCCTGGTCACATGTGGGGTTCGTTTCCCATTTCCAGGCTTACAAATGAACGTATTTAGCTAATAAACAGCAGAACTTCGACTATATTAGAATCATTTAAAAAATATATTAATCGTAGATTACACCTCTTAATGCAAAAGGCATTTGCATTTTAGAAAAACGAAGGACAAAAGCTCCCCGGTTCTTTTATTTTGAGGAAGCGCTTGGCAACCCTGAAATCAGCGACAGGTCTTAGAATGAAAGAACGACAGGAAAAGATAGAACTGTAATCCCAATCAATGCACTTCATAAAGCACCTTCTTCCTAAAATGTGTGACTAATGTGCACAAATCTCTGGGTTTAAAAGCTGTCAGCGGAGATGGCTAGAGTTGTTGCTTTGCCATTCATCTCCCCAACGTAATAAACCGACTCGTTTGTTTGTTCTGTTTGCTTTCTTCCTTTCGTTTTGTCTTTCGTCTGAGCAAATGTACCTTGAGGTCTTGTGTAGGGTTTCCCTTTTCAAGCTGAGCTTCGACAAGCCTGCGTGCTTCGTGCTTCCGTAATGACATTAAACAGGAACATTTAAAGGGCTTTCGGCGAGAGCCGCATTGTCTGCTCTGAAGGCTTCCAGAAAGGGCTTTTATTATGTTGTGGATTTAATGCCAGTGTGTGTTACCTGATAACATTAAAGCAGAGAAGAACGAAGCAGGAATATTCCCACGCTGGCAGAGCTTCAAGAATATTGACCACCAACAGGATTTCAGCTGATGCTGGGCATGTATATTCATGGGCGCAGAAGCGCCTGATTACCGCCAATACAGAATTATATCTGGGGAGGTTTAATTCATTAGCTCTCATTTCTTTTTATCTAGCTTTTGAGTTTGGAGGTTAGCGCGCCGGTGCCGAGCTGGATAAATGTTGTTTGTTGCCGTCTTCCAGATGGATGAATGCGGCAGACGCTCCTGCCCTCCTCGGTTTGCCGAGCTCTCCCGGCGATCTTCGAGTTCTGTTAAAAGGAGCGAAACAATGACGCATTAGTGAAGTATTGTGTTCCCCGGGGCGCATTAAATGTGTCTTGCTTTGTTTTAAAAACTCATTTGAGCACCTCAATCAGGGAACGTCGAATGTGGACTTGTTCAGGTGTGCTTTTGCTCTCTTTTTTTTTTCTCTGTCGAAAATGAAGTAAATTAAACCGATAAAATGAAGTTTACTTCCAGTTGAATTGATAATTCCCGCAAACCTAGGAAAACTAGTCATTTTCACCGGCGTGTTGGAGGTAGAAATAATGACAGTGTTTCAGACTTGTTTGATCATCCCTAGCAAATCTGAATGGTAAATTTATTCCGCAGGTGTTGCACATGGAATAATGTTTTAGCATAATGAGGATAAGATGTTGATGGGGGTACAGTACTCAGATGCTCAGTATTTTAGACACAAAAAGCCCCCCGTCATTGATCCATGCTGAATGCCAACGATATATTCACTCCAAGGTTGTTGTTAACCATCAAAAGTTGCGTCTGTGTTGTTTTGCAGGAGTGAAGATTCGTTTGCAGGTTGTATAATTGCAGGCGCTTCTCATTATGGCTAAGGCCTGAGACGCACACAGATGCGCTTCTTGCCGGTCACACACAGGTACGTGTTGCATTCTCCGGTTTTCACTTTCAGCCCTCGTCCCAATGTCCGTACTATCCATCCTAGTATGTGAGATTAAAATAAGTGTGTCCCAAAGCATAGTATGTTGAAAAGAGTATGTCAAAAGTCCCCGATGGTCTACTATTTCCGGTAGTGTGGAACCATGCTCACAATAACAGCTGATATTACCCACAACCCATTGCGCTTTGGAGGAACTACAAACACGAGTAAAAAGTGTTTAAAAACTACAAAACATGGCGGATATACGCGACCGACGGTGAGAGGTTTAGATAAAGGGTTTGAGTGACTAAGTTTTACCTGATAGAAAAATATTTATTTCATGTTATCCGTGTTATATTTCATCTGCAATCACAATGTGGACTTTTTGGCCATTCACTTTTAAATGCATCATTATGCATTAATATATGGACACTGCAGATCAATTCTGCATTTCTCTCCGATACGGTAGGAAATTTATTGTGGGGGATTTTATCTGACAAGATGATTGACAAGCCAACCGTTAAAGACTCGATTGAATGACGTGAAAGTGTGTCCCAACAAAGCTTGTGTACTTTTTTGCTACACTCTCTAAAAAATGCTGGGTTGTTTTAACCCAATTTTGGGTAAAATATGGACAAACCCAGCTGTTGGGTTAAATTTTTACATTACATTTTTAACCCAACATTTGGGTTTGTCCATATTTTACCCAAAATTGGGTTGAAACAACCCAGCATTTTTTAGACTGTGGACTACGATATTTTGCATATGTGCATATAGTAAAATTTTATTTTATTATAGTGTACTGTATGGTTTACCAGTGACCTTTTTGACCTTTTTTTTTTCCTAATACAGGTTGACTGCATGGCATTTATTGCTCAGGTGATTATCTTGAAAAAATATTTCCAGAACTGAAGCAAAGATGGCCGCATAATGGCTGGGGAACTCTATCGCCCCCTTGAGTCCTGAGGTGAATTACATATTGGCCAAGTCTTCACATTTGCATGCATTTATTTATTTAATATTTTTGCTAAAAAATGCTGGGTTGTTTTAACCTAATTTTGGGTCAAATATGGACAAACCCAGCCCATTGGGTTAAACATTTTTAATTGCATTTTTGATCCAACGTTTGGGTTTGTCCATATTTGACCCAAAATTGGGTTAAAATAACCCAGCATTTTTTCGAGTGTGGGCAACAACGTTACTAATTTGACAACAAATAACAGGACAATGTAAGATTTTAATATATTATATATACATACACAGTTCTCACTGGGGCTGCTAGTCCAATCAGGGACTCTCGATTGCTATTATAGTCTAAACGCATTGCTCAACCAGATGAGGTGCTGAACTCATGCTTGATCCCACGTGCGTTTATCTCGCCCATATTACTCTATTATCCTGGTAATATGAAGCAGAGCTAGTAAAGACTCAGGAATCTCTTCACTTGGGTGTAAATTACAGCGGCGCCTGGGGCGTTCTCTACCCTCTCTCGCTGGCACCTTGCCCCGTCTCATCCTCGCACACATGTACAAGACAATGACTATTACCCGACACACCTGGGTTCTGGGCCTCACAATCTTCTTAATATCTTTTAAATCTTCACATAAGGTATGCCTTCCATAGGGCTTACAATACCATTTGCTCTAATAAACTCTTTTGGCAGAGGTGCATGCAAGCTGCTTTCGTCGGCCCCCGGAGAGAAGAGCGTAACGTGGAGGGCGAGGCATCCCCAAAATATGAGGATAAATCGCAGGTAATCCTGCAGGACCGGAGCACTGGTAATCAACACGCTTCCAACTGGAAACATTTTACAATTCTTCATCTTAATTTAACTCTTTTTTTTAGCTTTACCTGGTAATTCTTAGCAGCAGGTGCAATGGTGTTTAGAAAGGAAAGGCTGTCGGATGCGAAACGAGAGCTTTTAAAAGGGGGGGGGGGGGGGGGCGATAAGCAAATCAAATTAATGACAATGAGTGTTTGTGGAGAGAAGGCAGGCAGAGAGCTTGTTTGAGCCCATCGTGCGTGCCATGTTAAACACTTCACTCGCCGTGGAGGGGCTAATCCAGTCTCCGACAGCTAGCTGATTATACGAATAAACTACACACGCTCGCGTCGAGAGAAAGGAGCATCCCTCGTTAACGTTCAAGCTCACTCCAACAAGGAAGTAATTAAGACGCCACCCCTTCCCCCCGCGCAAACCACAACAAAAAAAAAAAAAAGATTTTAAGTGTTGTCTAATAGACCGGCTTGAAGGTGTTTATTTTATATTGTCTCGGTGCAGAAGTCATTATGCGGTTGAAGGGGGCTTACGCGGAGCTAAACGCAGCGAGGCGAGTTCGAGGAAAGTCTGACGCTCCGGGCTTCTCTCCGCGACGCGCGCGCGCTCCACAGTTGCAGAAGCATATGAACTGTCGCTTGTTGTTTTAAATAATAGATTGCCTTCCCTAATTTCCTTCCTGATATTTTTGGCAGAGTCAAGAGTCTTTTGGATGGGCAGCATCTGTCAGACCTCGAGCAGGCCAAGAAAACATTCCCCACCCGAGCCGTAAGAGGAGAAGAGCACATGTAGAGCTGGAATACTGCGACAGTCGACGCTTAAACTGCTTCAACAAACTTTTAATAGATTAAGAAGTTCTTTTTGAGCACTTTTGTCATTGGTTTTAGTTTTGTGTGAGTGTGCGTTGCGATCGAGGGTTAAGTAGTTTAACAGTGATTACAGTGAAGTGATATTTGATTATTATCTCCTGAAATGGCAACTCCTCCAGCTTTCTGTTCTCTTAACAATAGTTTAATTGTTAGTTTGGACACCCACTCAATAGACGGGCGAAATGAAGAGCAGTAATGGAAAAGAATTATGGGGGGAAATGGCATGAAATGAATACATTTTCAAAAGCACCTGCATCTCTTTTTTTTTTAAAATGAAATATATTTTGATTAGTCATGAGAGCATCTTTACCGTGATTCATTCAATCAATAACACGTTTGAGTTTTAAAAGCACCTTCGCTGAGCTCGATTTTTAATGAGTTTTATCATTTTATGACGATCACTTTGTACTTCTGCCACAGAAATGAAGTCTTGGCGGATACGGTTTCTCCATGTATACCTGTTTCCCTTTTATTATATTAATTACAATTTAGATGTATTATTTTGTATATATATATATGTATATATACATATATTACACACACACACACACACACACACACACACACACACATATATATATATATATATACACACACATATATACACACACACACAAAATAATAAATCTAAATTTTTATGAACATATTTATAATTAATATTAATATATAATATGCTTTGGATAAAGTATCTGCCAAATGCATAATATAATATTTAAAAAAATATATAGTAATATATTTATTTACTGTTTTAAAAGTTGACAGTAAAGACATTTATAATGTTACAAAAAAAGTTTTATTTAAAACAAATGCTACTCTTTTTAACTGTCTATTCACCAAATAATCCTGAAAAAAAAGTAGCATATCACGGGTTTCCACAGAAATATGAAGCAGCATAATAATCATAAATGCTTTTTCAGCATCAAATCCTCATATTATAGTGATTTCTGAAGGATCATGTGACACTGAAGACTGGAGTAATGATGCTGAAAATCCAGCTTTAATCACAGGAATAAATTACATTTAACTCTATATTCACATAGAAAATAGCTATTTTAAATTGTAATAATATTTAGCAATTTTTTACTGTATTTTTGATCAAATTAAATGCAGACTTGGTGACTCGTTCAAAAACATGTAAAAATGTTACCGCCCCCAAAGTTTGAATGGTAGCGTATACGAGTGATTCATTCAGCCCGATTCAGAGTCGTCTGATCGATTCAATCCGGTGTCATCAAATCAGCGCTTGAGTGACTGTAGACGCAATTAGGGCTGTAACGATTAATCACGATTAATCGAAATCCAAAATAAAAGTTTGTGTTTACATAATATGTGTGTGTATTGTGTATAATTATTTTGTATATATAATATAAATCATATAAAAATATATATGGAGTATATAAATGCAAATATTTTTCAAATATATACATGCATGTGTGTGTATTTATATATACAAAATAATTATACACAATACACATACATATATTATGTAAACACAAACTTTTATTTTGGATTTCGATTAATCACGATTAATCGTTACAGCCCTAGATGCAATATAAAATTGTGTCGAGTATTTATTGTCAGATTATCGGCGGGAAACACTGGTGCGCGTGATTACGCTTCAGTAAAGGCAGGCACCCTCTTTCTCTCTGGCCAGGGGCGAATGTCCCTCCCCCTTGGCCCCGCTAGGGCCAGAATTCCTCCACGTGTGTGTGTGTGTGTGTGTGTGTGTGTGTGTGTGCTACGCTGGGATTGCTTCAGACAAAGGTGGCTCACTTGCCAGCCACCTAAAGCGCCACATTTGTTCCCCTTCCTCTCGTCCACCAGGGCGGCGCTGAAGTGGCCCCTCGGGACACTGGAAGGTGAATAAACATTTTTCATGCTTTTTTTTGTGTGTCTTTTCCAAAAAATATTGCGGGCTTCACTCACACACAAGGTGCGGTTTGTGAAATTCTGAAGGCTTGTTTTGGAGAGGCTTGTTGTCAGTACCTGACTCTCTCTCTCTCTCTCTCTCTCTCTCTCTCTCTCTCTCTCTCTCTCTCTCTCTCTCTCTCTCTCTCTCTCTCTCTCTCTCTCTCTCTCTCTCTCTCTCTCTCCCTCTCTCTCTCGTTCCCTCTCTCTCTCGTTCCCTCCCTCTCTCATCTCCCTTTAAAAATCAGCAAATCCATTCGCTAAACATCTGCACCTCTGTACTGAACAGATAACAACCTGGGCCAGCCCAGCTCTGCAGCGAGTCAAGGCTGATAGGCCCAAATCTCTGGCCTTTTTTTTTGAAAATGCTAATGACGGAGAAACACGTCCCAAGCCAAAAGCGCTCTTGTAGATCTGTCAATTGCTATTTTGACAGATATTTGCTTGTAAGTACACACAACACTTGTTCCCCGTGTCTTATCTGCGGCGCTGCAGAACACTGACCTACATTGCATCAAGCACAATATGATGCACAAACGCGCGCTGCTCAATACATTTTTCATTTTCACCTTAAAAAGAGGATGGAGCTCAATGAAATGGCTGAAAATCCAATAAACAGAAGGTATTCTCTCCCGAATAAGAAGTGTCAGGTTTTTTTAAAAGAAGAAATCGCTCTCATCTGAAAGCATTTCAATGTCTTGTCAAGGGTTTCTGCATTAGCACTTGCTGGTGACGAGTAAATATTGAACATAAAAGTGCAGCTGCTCATTCCTCATACGCATGTACGGCCGGCAGTGACCGGGAGGAACTGATTTGCTTATTTGTCACTTTGCCCATTTGAACTTTTGCCATCAGAATCCCCCTTTTTTAATTGTTTTATGTGTAAATTAACACAACGAGGAATAGGAACTGTCTTAATGTGGAAGCATTCAGTAAATTCCACTGAACATTTATTGAAATAGATCCTGATAAATATTTATATAACTACAACTGCTTCTTTTTCTTTTTTTTCTTTTTTACCAATTATGATCAAACTTTAACTTTTTATCTGACTTTTTTTTCCCCTCACCATTGCAAATTTACATCTCGCAATTCTTTTTATCACTATTACATGATATAAAGTCAGTCTATTTTTCATCAGAATTGGACTTTTTAACACACAACTTCATATCATCCAATTCTGAAAAAAAAAAAAGGTAATTGACTTTCTCACAATTCTTCCATTTTTTTCAATGGGGGAATACTTTACAATTTCCTACACTTAAAGGATTTATTAAATGCACATTATATCAATAGTAATAAAGTTAAAAGTTAAGTTTTTACCTTTGGTTAAAAAAAATAATGCCATGCATTTAGTTAAGTTTTTTTTTTTTTTTTTAGAGGCCATGCATTTGTTACTTTCTGTCTTATTTTGCCAGTATATTATAATATTTAGGCCTTTATTATTTAATAAATCTTCTCATTTTTAAAAAGCCATGCAATAGTTATTTTTTTGTCTTATTTTGTCAAGATTACCATGTTAAAATCATGAGAACAAAAGTCTTGATCTCAAGAAAACAAGAAATGCAGAAAAATAACATATGGCCTTGTTGGGCTTCCGTATGTTTGGAAGCCGCCATTATTAGCATTTTGTGTCGCTGTGAATTTTGGATGTGGCTATTCTCACAAACTAAACAATCTTTGTGTGTTTCTCACAGCTTTGGTTCAATATTAAAAGTCAATGGACTCGGCTTGAAGCGAACACAGCTTCAGATCTCGCTCTCTTTGTTTCATTGAAATCTTTAATAGTTCCCCCCCGTCTCTAACAGTAAAAAACATAGGGGGAAAATATCCAGCCTTTGAATAATGTGCAAGGTAAAGAAAAACATGAAACTAGCCCTTGAGGAAGAGGTTTGAGGATAAACATTGTGTTCCCGCAAACAGCTCGATGCCAATCAGCGATTAATGAGGTGTAGTTGAAAAGC
>NC_136885.1:35016024-35018524 GCF_949152265.1 Phoxinus phoxinus
TTGATAAAGCCTCACAAATAACATGCAAGTATTGAGGCCCCAGACAGCAGTCATTTAGTAATAGTCTATATTCTTTATTTTTATCTACACACCAGTGTGAATATTTTTGTTATTGCATTTCAAATAGGGCCAATTTACAGGCTACTCCTAGGCTTATGTTTTTAAGGGCCTACTGATGTTTGTGTTATTGTATTTTCAATATTATAGGCTATTATTTGTGCATAAACACATCAGGTTATATTAAACACACCGTTTGTTTGAAAACAACATATTTGGTCATCCTTGCTGCAAGCTTACAAGAGCGATAATATCATTAAATGTGAAGGGGGCCCTAAAATATTTTCTTGGGGAAAAGGGGGTCTCAGACAAAAAAAGGTTGGGAACCATTGCTGTACTGTACGCAAACAGAGAACCAATAATGACTTCCAGAATGTTTACTACAGTATGCATTCCCCAGGCGCTAAATAAATTCATGCATTTACGGCACGTGATTTGCCAGCTGAATTTTCAAACATGGCCCATATGTTAATGTTTCCTAATGCGGGGTGAGATTCGTTTGAAGGGGAAGATGCATCGTGATCGCAGAATGAAGAGTCTGGTTTGCTTCTGTAAATGGTGTGAAGCACGCGGTACACGGCGCTATCAGAGAAGCTAGCGCTCGTGAGGTTTGCACAGCGCATTAACTAGCGCTCTGTCCGCCAACTTCAATTACGCCATGTCAGATCACACCGTCTACAGTTATGTTGGTAGCGCTTGTTACCAAAATACCTTCTTGAGTGCAATTGTTTGCATTTAATTTATTTAGATTGTAATTCAGTGCATGCTTTAGCGCTGCTGTTTAGCAGAGATTGTTCCTGTTGTGGCGGGTTCACTTCTCAGATCCGCGGGCGGCCCAATAAACCGCTCAAACTGAAGAATCTACTGTGGCTTTGGGAAATAAAATTTTCAATTTGCACAACCATTGGAGAGCTGTTTTCCACACCGTCTCCGGCCCATCGGAGACATCAGGAGATGCTTTTCCAGGCAGCGCTTTTAAATTATGAGATTTTTCTATTAAATTCAGAAGAGAAGAGTGAAGGCTACTAACTGATGTCTGGATAACATCATCATCTGGTTAAATGTTGGTAACAGGACAATGAAGTTGCATGAACTTACTCTTGTTGTGTGTTCTACAGTTTCTCAGGAATGATTAACAAGCAGTTCTTTGTTGAATCACTTTCGGCTTATACATAACCAAGTAAAAATGGGAGTTTCGTGGCTTTTCGTCCATGTCTGTTAGCTTTGAGAATGTTTATATGCTTTCATACTTCTTAAAGTTGACTAAAGCGGATATATGCATTTAATTTACATACTTTCTCTTTCCAGGAAAAAGGATCAAAACTGGTAGTGACCCATCTTACCCACAGGGGTGTGTGTGTGTGTGTGTGAACATGAGGACGTCCCTCCTAATGTCTCCCGCCTACGACTGTTGCATGAGGACGAGTGTTGAGGTACGTGTGTTTAGTCTCAGTTAGCCACTACTGGACTGGTAGATGCATAACTTACTTTTGAATGTCTGGCAACAGAGAAAAAATATTTTTTTTTATAATAAAATAAATATATATATATATATATATATATATATATATATATATATATATATATATATATATATATGTATATACTGTGTATATATATATATATTATTTGTGAGCAACATATACATACTGTACTTTTCTTTCTTAATTTTATGTTTTAAAAGAGCATACATGCATTCATTTATTTTATTTATTTTTTCATTTATTTATTTCCATTTATTGATTTTAATTTTTTTATATATTTAATTTATTTTTATTTTTCCATATACATTTTTTTATTTATTTCCTTTTATAATTTATTTATATTTTATTTATTTATTGATTTTCATTTATTTATATATTAAATTGTTTCCCCCCCCCTATTTATTATTTATTTATTTATTTATTTATTTATTTATTTATTTATTTATTTATTTATTTATTTATTTATTTATTTATTTATTTATTTATTTATTTATTTATTTATTTATTTATTTATTTATTTATTTATTATTATTATTATCTATATCTATGGCTTGTGGAATGAATGCATAAATATAATTTTAGTGAATGCATAAATCTCACATTTTTGTCTGTCACAGCTGATGATAATCACTAATGAAAGCTATTGGCTATTTAAACCAAATTGGCCCCAACTTCGTTTCATTAGTGAATGTGTCCAGATGAGTTTGTTTATGGGATACTGGTCATATTTAACTTCTCGACAGCTTCGTGTTGAGTTTGTTTTTAAGGAATTGTTCACCCAGATAATATGAACATTAACTCACTTCAACCTGTTGCAGTTTTCTTTCTTCTATCAGAAACAAAACGTGATCTTATGAATGCCTGAAGCTCTTTAACATACAACAGAAGTGCGTTTGATTTTATACACGTTCCAAACATGACAAATAAACATTATAAAAGTAGTGCGTATATGACTCATC
>NC_136885.1:35026024-35051024 GCF_949152265.1 Phoxinus phoxinus
ACACCAGACGATGAATACGGCTCTTATCTAGCGAAACCATCGTCATTTCAAAAATAAATAAACAAGTTTAAGTTTTATAAGCACAAGCGCTCGCCTTGCTCTGTTCTGTGATGCGCGTTCGTGACGTCACGTGATACGCAGTTACGCTGTAAAGGTCACGCTTGACGAGTCAGTGTTTACAGATGTGCGGACGGAGGACCATACACACATATTCAAATGTCTTTGTGTCAGTTTATCGGTTAAAATGCCCATTGCATGTGCGTATCCTGGTGTTGTAATATTAAAAAGCCTAAAAGAACATTTTCGTCAGGACAGACAATATTGACTTTTCATAGAAGCGTGAGACAAACGCTTTTGTGTAAACTGACACAAAGACATTTGAATATGTGTGTATGGTCCTCCTTCCGCACATCTGTAAACACTGACTCGTCAAGCGTGACCTTTTCAGCGTAACTGCGTATCACGTGACGTCACGAACGCGCATCACAGAACAGAGCAAGGCGAGCGCTTGTGCTTATAAAACTTAAACTTGTTTATTTATTTGTGAAATGACGATGGTTTCGCTAGATAAGACCCGTATTCATCGTCTGGTGTCGTTTAAAGCCCGTTGAAGCGGCGCTGACACTGTCATCTGGACCTTGACCCGTTTGGGGCCCATTGACGTCCATTATATGGAGAAATGTGTTCATCAAAAACCTTCATTTCTTTTCCACTGAAGAAAGAAAGACATGGACATCTTGGATGACATCGGGGTGAGTTTTAACTTTAAAAGTGAACTAATCCTTTAAATTGTGAATCGTTTTGCTTGTGTGTTGTGTGTGACTGTGCACCAGCGAAACACACACCAACCAAATGACACGAGCTCGGCGGTCAAACACACACAACAAAAGAGCAGAGATGGTGTATACATCGGGACAAGATGGCTAACTATGCAAGCTGATGTGTAGAAAATGTTTCGCTTGTTTAGTTGAAGCTTTTTTTTTAGTCACCTGTTACTTTTTAAAACTACTTAAATGAGGTTTTTACCAAACAAAGTGCACCTTAACGTGTGTGTTGCTGTGTAATTAACCTGAGAAACCGGAATAATACCCCTGAACTCAAAGTGAATAGAATAGCAATTAACCCGGCCATGCGCCGTTTGTTTAGTGAATTACGTCCAGGTCACGATGTGAAAAGTAAAGGTTGAGCCGGCCTGATAACCTAGATCTCATCCAGTAAAAAAAAAAGGTCATATTGATGAATTTATGTGTGTTTTTCACAGCGCCGATCATCACCGAGGATTATTTCAATGCTCTGGTTCTCCAAGGATCTGGTGTCTCTGCTACTTGTCGAGCTGAAGCGTCATGTTTGCATCTGTCTCTACTCCATGCTTAATTCAAAATCCGTGTGTCTGATTTAAAAGCACGACTGCAGGTCCTTCATCAACACTTAAAACTTGTGAGACTGTGTGCCTTACCTATAAAAAGTGGAGGAAACAGTAAAGCCGGCGACGTATTGTTAAGTGTGCTTCTCTCTTCTCACTCTCTCCATAATGAAGCATTCATTATGATTATTTTATAGGCCTGAAGTTTTTAAAAACTACAAGAATGCATTACTCTGCATAATGAACAGCTGTTGTGGCAACAAGCACATACATTATGCATAAAAAATTATTTCAATTTTGATTGTAGATGCTGATTTATTGAGACAAGTCTAGCTTACTGCCGTAATGGAGTTGGGATATGCTTCTGTTGTGTTATTTCCATAATTAATAACGGGAAGCGCGTTATATGCATGCTTCGTATTTATGTCGAATCGCACTTGAGCCATAATAAATACGGGCTTGCGTTCGAGCTTAAAGCCGAAGTGTGTTAATTATGCATCCGACCACAACTACCAAATAATACATATTTCACTCATTTTAAAAGTATCCGTGTCTCTTTTTTTTTTTTTTTTCGCTGCGAAGTGAAATGTTCTTTTTTTTCTGCGAAGGTGAGAAGAAGTAAGAGAAATGCAGTGTTACGACGCGGCTCTGTGGGGAAGAACTTGTCATTTGCATGAAAACTGTGAATTGAGCTGGCAGTGCCAGTTGACTGTCGGGAGGCCGTAATTGCGCTAATATGATGTTTGTGATTTCCACGGAAGCTTTAGGAGTCGAGGTGAAGTCTCCATCCCGAGGTCCACGTGCACTTTTCCTCACGGTTTACTGCCACATGGGAAAGAGGCAGAAGAATTAATGATTTTGAAGACACGTCGTTGATAAATAATAGATTCTGGCCCCAAGGATGGTTAGGAGCAGAGTAAAAGACTAATAAATCATTTGTGCCGCTGCTAGTTGTCACTTTGGATTATTTCTGGCTCTGTGATAAACTGCTGCACCTGCCAGCTGCGGGTTTGAGCCGGACTCTCCACACAACTATAGCCACCCTTTCCTCAGGAATATCCTGAGTTATTCTGAGTCTGGAGTCTTGTGTGAAATTATATTCCCGGGAGATTATCCCAAACGAGTTTAGTGATGAAGTGTGGCACTTTAAAAGTATATGACCTAACAGGGGTCTGGTATTATCCCCACGGGACCAGAACACGCCTGCCAGTCACTTAACTGGGTTGTGTTTATAGGTTTAGGAAATTAAGTGTGTTTTAGTAGTGTCTTTATTCCAGCGGAGGATAGAGACGTGTGTGTGTGTGTGTGTGTGTGTGTGTGTGTGTGTGTGTGTGTGTGTGTGAAGGCCCACACAGAATATGCACATACTTTTTCTGTGTTGATGGGAAATATGATTTGATTAAAATATGGTCAAATGCGTGCACAGTTGTGGCGTGCACAGTTGTGGTAGATGAAGGAATTTTGTTTTAAAATAAATTATGGATTTTTATAAAAATTTCAGTGAAATTTCTATGGATTTGGTGCTATTTATTCAAAATATTTAACAAATCAAATTTATATGAACACACACACACACACACACATATATATAATATTTAAGAATATAAAATGTAAACATTTGTATTAATATAATGTATGGTTTATATTTGATTATATATTGAAAATTTATTTGATTTATTTTATATATGGCATTTTATTTTTATTCAAAATATTTAACAAATACATTTTTTTTAATATATATATATATATACATATATATACATGTGTAGTTAAATATAATATATAATTAATTTTATAAAATACAATTATCCAAAAATAATTTTAAAAAATATATTTAAACATTTGAATTAATATAATTGAATGTAATATTTAATATTTTATTTATTTTATATTTGTATACACAACACAGACATTTATTTTAAAACGTTTATATTATATACACACAGCTATTTTTAACATTAAAATGTTTCATTTATTGCTAGAAATGTTTTCACAAAATAAGAGTCTTTTTCTTTTTAAATATAGAAATGTCGGGCTGCACATTCTCTGGAGTTGGTCGAGCAGATCTATTGTAGGCCTACAGTATGTAAAAAATATATTTTCTTTCTCCTTCATGAAGTTCAACTGGTAGCACGCGGCAATAACTTCACCAATGTCACGAGTTTGAGTTTTAAAATCTACATCCAACGCAGAATGCACACTTCAGATGCATAACTCTAAACGTTTCTCCCTTGTTAATCGCACGTCTTGAATAATTATTTGCACGCCGGCTTGTTTTCGAGCACTGGTTACTTCTCGCCCTCAGGGGATCGACGGCGATAACAAACCCTCGAGCATCAAACCCCGAGAGTCGTCGTCGTCCTCAGGGGACGTCTGCGCACGTGACGCCAGATCTTACCCTCCACGTTTCAAAAGAAAGTGATTCAAATGTTAATTAACTGTTACTTATAGCCGACGACCTCCAGCGCGTTTGCCACCTGTGCCGGAATGAGGCGAAATGGCCCTTGAAGCCTGGAAGTGTTGAGCAAACAGTCCTCGGCACAAGGTGCAATCACTGCTCGCTGAGACGGAGGGAGAAAACCCCGCGTCTGCTGCGCGCTCAATCTTATTAGGTAATGACAGAGTAGGAGGTAATCAAGTTGAGATTGTGTCTTTCTCAGAAAGAGGACAAAAGGAAGCACTGGAATGGAGGAGCTCATTCCCAGTGATGAGATGAATGTAAAAGCAAATTGAAAGCTGAACATTTTCCACGCGTGGATCTCTCTTGAAAAAAACGTCCTTCCTTTCTTCGGCCCCCCGAATTAGTTCCTTCAGAACCTGTTAAGGGTTGAAAGGAAATAATATGTTGTGAATTGTCTTCTCTCTGAACTGATTAAGTCAATGCTTATAATCATAGCTCCTTAAAAAACATGTCTAGTGTCAACCCATCTCGCCCTTTTTTTATGAACATATAAATTACACTGATTAACACTGTTGAGCACTGCTATGTATTTTCACTTTTATTTCAATACAACAGATTGCATATTGTAGCGATGTGAAAATATGTTACGAGGTGTAAAAATGTCTTTTTAATTCTGTGCGGCAACAACACGTTGCCATTGTTAACATTCAGAGACGTGTCAGGACGTCCATATTTTGTCACACATTGAAATGAAACCAGAGACGGTGTGCTTGGCAAGAAGCCCATCAGTGTTTACCACACCGCCACCAGAACTGCACCGCACGCGTTTGTGTTTCAGGGCTTTTGCTTTGTTTCCTTCCAGAGAAACACTTGCGCCCATTTACCAGATGCCAGAACTAGTTCTCGGCTGGAGAAAAAACACTATTTCCTTTGCTGGTCCGGTCCGGTTGGGTCCTGGTTTAACTGGTGGACCGACATAATTAGTGAGTTAAAGTTTATTTCGGTCAACTTCAAAAAAAAAGAAAAAAAGAAAGAAAAACAATTCAAAAGCAAACATAGAAACAAAATTTAAATTACAATGAAAACAATATTTGAAAAAAAAAAAAAATTAGCTTATGCTTATTCCTTTTTACATATCTCTTATTTAGCACACACACATCCCAAAATCATCTTGCGTTCAATGACTAAAGAAAAAGAAGCTAAATTCATTCTGCTTTGTATAATGTAATCTTTTTTTTTCTTAAAACTACTTGCATGTTTTTAGTTAATCATCGAGACTATTCCAATCATAATCATATATAATCATGTTGCTGAGGATAATTTTGGCTGTTTTAAAATATTTTCTTAATATGCAGATACATTTATAGACATTTGAAGTCTCATGATCCTTCAGAAATTATTCTAATATGATGATTTTCTGCTCGAGAAACATTTATGATTATTATCAATGTTGAAAACATCAGTTTTTGCTGCTTGACATTTTTGTGGAAACTATACCATTAAAACATTTGTGGTATGATATTTTAAAAAAGAGAGTTTAATACAAAAATTTTTTTTGATTTTGTAACATTATAAATGTCTTCACTATGTAATAAATGCTGTTCATTGGACTTTCTATCCATCAGAGAATCCTGGAAAAAAAAGTACATAATATCCATAAAAATGTTAAGCAGCAAAAACTGTTTTTAACATTGATGATAATAATACACTTAAAAAAAATGCTGGGTTGTTTTAACCCAAATTTGGGTCAAGTATGGTCAAACCCAAACGTTGGATCAAAAAGGCAATTTAAAAATGTAACCCAATGGCTGGGTTTGTCCATATTTGACCCAAAATTGGGTTAAAACAACCCAGCATTTTTTAGTGTATGGATCATAAATGTTTCTTGAGCATCAGATCTTCATATTATCCTGATTTCTGAAGGATCATGTGACACTGAAGACTGGAGTAATGATGCTGAAAACTCAGCTTTGATCACAGGAATAAATTACACTTTACTATATATTCACATAGAAAACAGCTATTTTAAATTATAATAATATTTCAAAAATGTTACCGCTTTGACTGTACGTTTGATTAAATAAATGAAGCCTTGGTACGCATAATAAACGTATTTTACACGTGTATAATTGTAATTATTTTAAAATGTAAAAATACATGTTATAAAGCACGTTTCCTCCAGAAGTTGTGCCGACGGTGTGCAGGTCTGTGTTCGGTCGGCCCGGTGGAGTTGTTCATAAGCAGAGCTGCATTAATTGGCGGTGTCACGGCCTTCACCGCAGCTTTCACGCTTCACTCCCCGTCTAATGTAAATTAGAGGCTACACAAGTTATCCATTTGAGATATCGAGCTGGTATAGAGATAAAGCCGTGCACTTACTCTCCGCAGGAGCCCGGGGACCACGCTCCGTTTATCTGTCGCCTGCATTACTGCACACACACACACTCGCTGCAGGTGCCATCAAATATTCAACGCTAACCTCCTTTCCTTTACTGACCAAACCAAACCAAAGTGGTCACTTGGGCCCCGAGGAGAGGAGAGGCCAGGAGCTTTTCTCCTCCTCAATTCTCCTTTATTCCCAACAAAAACAAAGCGTGCGCGTCTGGAGCGGGCCTTCTTTCGGGAGCGCTATAAGTGAACCTGGACCACAAAATGGTCATATGGGTCAATTTTTTTAAAATTGAGATTATACATCATATGAAAGCTGAATAAATAATCTCTCCATTGATGTGTGGTTTGTTAGGATAGGACAATATTTGGTCGAGACACAACTATTGAAAATCTGGAATCTGAGGAGCAAAAAAATGTAAACATTGAGAAAATCTCCTTTAAAGTTGTGCATTTATGTTCACGATTGTGCTGCATTCACTCACAAAAATACATGTTTTATATATTTACGGTTGGACATTTACTAAATATCTTCATGGAACATGATCTTAATATCCTCATGATTTTTGGCATAAAAGAAAAATGGATAATTTTGACCCATACAATGTATAGTTGGCTATTGCCACAGATATACCCGTGCGGCTCCAGACTGTGTGTGTGATCCAGGGTCACGTGATATCAGGACTGTGATATGAAGAGTGTGCAAAATTACATATTTTAGCAACTGTGTGAAAGTGAAAAGCACATAACAGGCACAATAAACATATCAGTTCATATGCGTCACATGACTAAACGTGCGTCATCATTTTAAATTCATCCGTTTTCACAGTCAGAAAACGGCGTTTTCATATATATATAAAATGATCCTGCCACATATCCACATGTTTTCAAAAACCTGAATTTTCGCAGGATAAAAAACGGCGTCTCTGTGTGGACAAAAAGCCAAAACAGAGAGGAAAAATGTTTTCTAACAAAAATGTTTTAGTGCGGACAAGGCCTTAGTTCAGTGCTTTTAACTCTTTTCCCCGCCAGCGTTTTTTTCAAAACCACCAGTATTTTTGATAATTTTCACAAAAATGTCATGGCCCCAAGAATATTTAGAAATTTTATATTTAAAATGATCCTGCCACATATCCACATGTTTTCAAAAAGCTCAATTTTCGCTATTTAATGGCCCCAGAATATTTTGTTGTGTGAATATCTGAACATTCAATATATCAAAAGAAAGAACAGAGCCCCTACTCAAAAAAAAAAAAACATTTTATTCTAGCTTCATGCATTCTTTTTTTATCAACACTTGAACGTGAATGTGAAAAAAAGCACAAAACTGAAGAAAAAACACACAATTGTGTCAGATTATGTCTGGATTGAATTGAGAACGATGATCAAAACACAGATGGAGTCCATCAACACCTCACATTTATATGATTTATATGCCGTTTAATGTTGATGATCGTGTTATTTTACATATGCTTCTGCTTACGTATGCTATCGCTTGTTTCTGCTTCTTTTTTCATTTCTGCCTGTGTTTAGATCCAGAGATTCAGAATATGTGTAATAGCGCCCTCTACCGCATAACGGTGAAAACACGGAAAGCCGGAAAATTCGGTCAATGGCGGGGAAAGAGTTAAATGTTATCATCAGAGCGCTCATCTCACACACCATCAAGGCCTTAGTTTAGTGCTTTTAACTCTTTCCCCGCCAGCGTTTTTGATCATTTTCATACGCATCTGCTTAACACTAGAACTACCGGAATTACAAAACTACTAGAACGACCATAGCGGTCATTTTGACCGTTTACTTTGACGTTCATATGGCCGCACTGAACGTCATTTTCGTCATGTCATATCTACATTGGAACCTTCTTTTTATGTTTTCCAATGAAGCTTTTAATTCCTGTCATCATGTTATGACGCTATCGCTCTTAAAACAACAATGTTACGGTAGGTAGGCTAATAATAAAGACAAGGACACAACATTTCAATTCAAATGTGAAAATGTATTTTCCAGCCTAATTGATAAATATTTTCTTTGTACAATAAAAAAAAATCTTATGATACAATAACTTATAACATATAAAATAACAAAAACACTATAAACATTTGAATACATTAAAACTTTCATGGACACGTATGCAGCACACTCCAGTACTTACACACACAAACAGGCTAAGAAAAAACATGAACATTAGCTAAACAAGAAAACTATCAATAATGTGTGCGGTAAAAATGACCACTATGGCCATTCTAGGTAGAAATAGTCAGAACTGTTTTGTGATTTTAATAAAATAACAGTGTCCGAATAAAATATACACTTAGTTAGGAACAGTCCTACAGCCAAATTGGACTTTCTATCCATCAGAGAATCCTGGGAAAAAAAGTGCATAATATCCAGAAAAATCTTAAGCAGCAAAAACTGTTTTTAACATTGATGATGATAATACACTCAAAAAAAATGCTGGGTTGTTTTAACCCAAATTTCGGTCAAATATGGACAAACCCAAACGTTGGATCAACAAGGCAATTTAAAAATGTAACCCAATGGCTGGGTTTGCCCATTTTATCATATCTTATTATTTAATCAAACGTACAGTAAAAGCAGTAAAATATATAGTAAAGTGTAATTTATGCCCAAAATTTTATTTTAACAAAGTTATTACACTGAAACGGTCAAAATGACCGTCTTGGGAGTTCTAGTGTTAAATATGCTATCACTTGTTTCTGCTTCTTTTTCGCCTGTGTTTTGATCAGGAGATTCTGCACTCTTTCAGAAGATGCGTAATAGCGCCCCCTACTGTATAACACGGAAAGCCGGAAAATTCGGTCAATGGCGGGGAAAGAGTTAAATGTTATCTTGTGTTATTATCATCATAGCACACATCAATCCTCAGGCCCGTTCGAAACACACGACAGCGCCTCCATCGGCACTACAGACGAGGCTTTGGCTTCTGCCGGACACACACACACACACACACACAGAGGAGTGACAGCAGGCCGATGTACTTCTGCTCGGTGACACGCGCCTAATCTGATAACGAATGGGGACAGGTTGCGTTCCCGTACCTGGCAAGTACTTCCCAACCTGCGTGCGTGGATTTCCTCGGATAAGAGCCGTGTTGGCAACCGCTGGGATCCTCTGGAGAATAGTTATAGGGTGATTAATCATTGTTTAGGCGCGGAGTGTGTGGGAAGAATGGGAAAGCGGCGTTTCACACCTCTGAGGCAATTAATCCCTGTGATCTCCACCAGGTTTGTCTTGTAGATAAGTCAGGGTACAAAACTGTTCCTAATTTATCAACCCACTCATGCCATCCGGCATAAAACACACAATTTATTTCCAATCATTTATAGTCAAATTTTAAAAAGAGTGACTTTGCCACATCCAAGTGTGCCTTATATTAGCTTCATATAAACTAAGTACCCGAGATTACAATGGGAATCTTGTTTTATTGTGCACATCTGGTCGAGTCACAATGCATTTTCTCATTTGCAAGCTAAATTTTGGAGTGAATGTGGCATAAATCATTTTACTAATAAGAAGCATAAGTGACATGAAGTCATCTCGGAACAAAGGAAGAACATATGGCCTTAAAATCGTAACCTATGCGTGAGGAAGATCTGTTCTCAAAAGAGGAAATTATCCTCCGTGCTGGAGAATCTCTTGAACTTTAATCTGATAATCCTGAACAAAAGTGGCATCGCTTTAATAAAATCATAAAGCAGCAGCACAACGGTTCTCAACACTGATAATAATCAGAAATGTTACCAAAAATCCTCATATTATAGTGATTTGTGAAGGATCGTGTGACACTGAAGACTGGAGTAATGATGGAGCTTTAGATCACAGGAATAAATGACACTTTACTGTATATTCACTTAGGAAACAGATGTTTTAAAGCGCCAAAATATTTCTCAATTTAAACCAACTTTTCTTTGTTAGGGAAACGTCTACGAGTAACGGCGTATCTCATTTGCTCTGTTTCAAACGAGGAAATTCTCCTTGACTCTCGATTAAACGGCACGTATCACATCAACACTTAAACCCAGACGTTATAAGATCACAAAGGCATATTCTTTGAGAAGGCTTCGCTATATAGTGATGGATGGACTAAAAATGACACCATGAATTTCTTTATTATGAGCGCTTGTGCTTGTGGATTCCAAATCATATTTGCCTCCTAAAATAAAGGGGGGGGGGGGGGGGGGTGTTCGGTGCGCGTGCCAATAATAGTAAAATGCTTCGAGTTTTAATTGCATCATTACGTCCCCAATATCAGCAGCTCGCCTGCCAATATCAATATTGCCAAGGCATGGGTGGAATATAGATGGCCCAGGGTGAGCGTGGGTATCCTCAGTGTGCCAGCTTCATCTCTCCTGCCGCCGAGAAGAGGAAAGCAAGTAGGCCGAAGATCAGCTCGTCTTTCTATTGTCCCTCTGTGTTCCCTTCATTACTGAGGCTTCTCGTCTGGCGATGGCAGCCGCGGATCTGGAGTTGCAACGCATGGGAATAGAAGTGTCCGGTGGGAAACATCGTGTTACGTGTGTGTGTGTGTGTGTGTGTGTGTGAGAGAGAGAGTGTGAGAGAGAGAGTGTGTGTGAGAGAGTGTGTGTGAGAGAGTGTGTGTGTGAGAGAGTGTGTGTGTGTGTGTGTGTGTGTGTGTGTGAGAGAGTGTGTGTGAGAGAGTGTGTGTGAGAGTGTGTGTGTGAGAGAGTGTGTGAGAGTGTGTGTGTGTGTGTGTGTGTGTGTGAGAGAGAGAGTGTGTGTGAGAGAGTGTGTGTGAGAGAGTGTGTGTGAGAGAGTGTGTGTGAGAGAGTGTGTGTGAGAGAGTGTGTGTGAGAGAGTGTGTGTGAGAGAGTGTGTGTGAGAGTGTGTGTGTGTGTGTGTGTGTGTGTGTGTGTGTGTGTGTGTGTGTGTGTGTGAGAGAGTGTGTGTGTGTGTGTGTGTGTGTGTGTGTGTGTGTGTGAGAGAGTGTGTGTGACAGCGTGTGTGTGAGAGAGTGTGTGTGAGAGTGTGAGAGTGTGTGTGTGTGTGTGTGTGTGTGTGTGTGTGAGAGAGACAGTAAAAGCTGAGATCTCCTACAGTGAGGATCAGCCAGCTGTTCCCCACGAGGGAAATGGGTTAATAAACTCACAAAATTATATATTTTTTGAAAATGTAAAAATGCAGAACGTTTTGTGTGATGGGTAAGTGTAGGGGTCGGGTTAGTGTGTGTGTGAGAGAAGAGTAGGGTTAGTGTGTGTGTGTGTGTGAGAGAGAGAGAGAGAGAGAGAGAGAGAGAGAGAGAGAGAGAGAGAGAGAGAGAGAGAGAGAGAAGAGTAAGTTTAGGGTTAGTGTGTGTGTGTGTGTGTGTGTGTGTGTGTGTGTGTGTGTGAGAAGAGTAGGTTTAGGGTTAGTGTGTGTGAAATGGGTAGTGTGTGTGTGATGGGTAGGGTTAGTGTAAGGGGACAGAATATACAGTTTGTACAGTATAAAAACCATTACGTCTATGGAGAGTCCCCACGTGTGTGTGTGTGTGTGTGTGTGTGTGTGTGTGTGTGAAGGAGTTGACGGAGGTGCTGGTGTACAGTAGTTGTTGACAGAAACCCAAACACAGGAAGGGAACATGACAGTGCAGAAGATCTGAACACACACTGCTCTTCTGACAGATGCATTCTGGGATTGCACAGAGGATCCACACTGACTTTCAGCTTGAGCACGACAGGCCAGGACACAACAGTGGGACAACATGACAACTCATTTTGTTTTCCCAGGTCAAGCTTTATTTATTTATTTGGTTGCAAAGCATTACTGCAAAAAATATCTATACAATAAAATCTATTTATTGCTATGCATTAGTGCATTTTTTTATTTTTTTTTATTACATATATGATGTATTATTATTAAATTGGGTTTAATTTTGATTTTGATTGTATTCCTAGAATCCCAGGGTTGCAGAAAATCAAAACAAACCGTTGTGTAAAAGTCCAGAGGAAGCGGCGGGTCAGAAGTGAAGCGCACATGGTGAGTTTCCCATTCATTCACACTGCTTATTAATGTGCATTATGGATGTGCATCTCCATAACTGAGGCCGATGCGATGCACATCTCGATGCATAGCCAACGATACGATACATTAACAATACATATTATGATGCGATGCGATGCAATACGATTCACTTCTATTCAACGTGATGCGATTCAATGGAGAATAATATGATGCTATGCAATTCAATATGGTATAGATAGTTCACTTGTATTTATTTTGTTTAGACATACAGCAAATCATAAAGTAGCTTACAGTATG
This sequence comes from Phoxinus phoxinus, assembly GCF_949152265.1. Taxonomy (NCBI): domain Eukaryota; kingdom Metazoa; phylum Chordata; class Actinopteri; order Cypriniformes; family Leuciscidae; genus Phoxinus; species Phoxinus phoxinus. The sequence goes on from NC_136885.1 coordinate 35,038,459, forward strand.
CGCCATCTGACTTTTAACGCATGGCTCTTTCACAAAATATTTGGTTTTCACAAAGCCAAAAGATTAAATAAAAACAGACATTCTTGTCCTGTCCCGTCTCCAGTTACACCTTTAACAATGAAACAATTTAAGGATGCTCAGAGATAAACCATAAAGAAATGTTCCGTAACTTGCCAGCAGATCATGTGATTTCAGCAGTCAGGCTAACAGTGTCCCGAAAGCAGGTGTTGTTTTAACATAAACAATAATACAACCTTTCACAAACAGGTCTTTCATAACTGTATTCAAATGTAAAAACTATATATATATGAAAAACTATTATTGGCAGTCACAGGCTTCTGTAAACCAGATTCAACTTTTTTTAACGTTTTTTTGAAGTAGGGCTTATTCACCGTCTTTCCTACATTTAGATAGGTGGGCAAATGCATTTTTGTCTCAGTGCATGCATTGTTTTAGTTTGGCAGGGTCGCCGTTAGCTTAGCTTAGCATAATGAATGGAATCCTTTGTTGCCAGCTAGCATGTCCTGAGTAAAAGTGATAAAAAAAACACCTAATTACTTCTTGTGGCCTGCGTATTCACATCGAGTACAGATAGCGATGCAGATTAAGACTAGGCGATTTAACGCAGCAGTTACATAATAAAATATTGGTCACTTTCTAAATAGTAAAAGTATAGTGCATCTGCTAATAATTATGTATGAATAAATCGTTTTCACCGATGCAGATATGTTAGAAACGATGCATCGCGATACAAATGCCAATTGTATCCGATGCACACTTATTTAAACCGATGCATCGCATCTTTAGCTTTTATGCGAATCAGTGAATCTTAGCATCCCTACTGTGCATGTGTCATTGGTGTAGCCTTGTTTAATGCAAAAGTAAAAGGTTTTATTAACACCAGAGAAAGATATCCCCGATAAAAGGCACAAACACCCTCCAGTGTGTGGATGTAAACACTTGATCCACACACACACACGCTGATGAAGAGGCTATAGGCCAGAGAGTGAGATAAAGCCAGCTGTCGCGAGACGTTCAGTGTTGAGCGATGCGCTAAGACTCACTTGTTTAACTTCTTTGTTGTTTTCCGCTGTATTGGAGGCTCTCGAGCGCTCTGTCACTCTTAATTAAAATGTTGTTTACATATTAATTCCATTTTAAACACAGTCATATAGTTTTGATGATAACAGATGGCACGGTGAGATAATGGAGGGGTTAGTGCGGAGAGAGATTGCACATGATTTATTAAGATTTGCTTTATTAGCGAGGCCCAGACATAAACGCGTTATTGCGGCCAACCTCAACTTTCTCCCAGACTGAGAGCGTTTGTTCCCGAGCTCATCCGCACTCGCACACGGCATCTGCCGGTTTCAGGAGGAGCGCTCTCGGATGAAGTGTTTTTCTCGCTCGAGTTATGAAGGAAAGGGGTCAGCGATATTGTGATTGAATGTTTGCCACGCAGAAATGATTTCTGAGCATGGGTAGTTAACTTGCCGTGTTGCATTGCTCATTTAAAAGCATTGATTTATGTTTATGTTTTGTAAGGGATCGGCGGAGGAAATATTTGCACAAAAGCAGCTCGCCGTCATTGTCTTTTTTATCCCCCCCCCCTGATTTGTTTGATTGGTTGTGGTTTTACCTTTGTCTTCTATTGTTCGTGTTTTGAGATAACAAGCAGAATGCGCTCGTCTTCGGTCTGACGTTTCTGGAGAGGATCAGGGATCGTTCAGTGTAATCTGGAGAACATCACTGACCTCAATAGAGACGAGAGGGGATCGTTTCTTTAATACTGATATCTCCAGTTCCTCAACTGTGAGCAATGCTGGCCCTGTGAACTATAAACTAATACTCTTCACAACACTCTCACTAGTGTGATTTTTATACTTGCACACATTACAGGAGAAATCTGTTCTGTTTCACCATCATCTACAATTAGGCTTTTCTGTCATTCTAGTGGAAATTACATTTTAGATATTTTCGGAATAAAAGGGCATCATTTTCATCTTGGTATGGTTAATTTCATAGCATAGTATGGAACTTAAGTATAAAATATTCTGATAATTATCTTTATGCTTTCGTGTCCTTATTACAATTGCATAAACTTTTAATAAAACCTTATAGCGGCAAAAGTGTTAATTGAGATGGAAATTATTACCATTAACTTGTTATAATATATATATATATATATATTATATAACAAGTTAATGGTAATAATATGTATATATATTATTATTTTTATTTTATTTTTTTATTAAGTTTTATATTGCTATTTAATATATCATACATTTATGTAAATGTAACACTAATGCGCTATATGTATATATATATATATATATATATATATATATATATATATATATTAGGGGTGTGCAAAGCAGCCGATATTTGTATCTGTATTTGTATTTGTTGAGGGGGGAAAAGTATTTGTATTTGAGTAAAATTCAAAATAGGCGAAAAAAAAAAATGCGTTACACTTCTAATTTACGTTATAGTGTAAGTATTCTTTAATTATATCCATTATAATAATTATGGATATGCAATATTGGTTGATGTTTTTCCATAAATCCAGCAATGAAACAAGGAACGTCATTGAAAAGAAAATAACATAACAGCCATTAGGCTACGTTACCTCATCCATGGTTAAACCAACAACTATAAAATACCATTGTGAACATTATGAAGCCTACAGCTTACATCTTGCTGTCTGCAAAAGACAGAGTAACTTAAACGTACCATATAACTCCCACACGTGCATACAATTCGACACAACTACACAAGCATTTTTAACCTTTTTAACCGAACGTTGACGTTACTCTGTAAACAGCCTATTGTCTAAATTACCGCGCTAAACAGCTGACGTAAACAGAGCGAACATGAGCAGACGTCAATAATGCAGCGCAATGGAATAATCTCCCGATCAAACTCCGCTTCTCGAAACGAAAGTTATAAACTGCCTCAGGAACCCAGTTAAGGTACAAAAATCTATTCAACAAAAATAGTGATGGAGTTAAGTGTTTTTTCGCTCAGCTCCTCTCTGTTGCTGTGTGGAGCAGGCTGTGTCTGTCACTCACTCACTCATCCGGGCGTGCACTGCGGTCTCATGAGGAAACGCAGCTTTTTGATATAAAGTTTTTCCTATTCCCGAATACAAATATTTTTTAAAGTATTTGTTCGAAATAAGTATTTGTAAAAAACACGTTATTTGTGCCTTTCCGAATACCGTATTCGGGTTCGGCTCCACCCCTAATAGATATATTATAATATATATATCCAGAATCCAGAATCGGTCTGTCTTCGCCGGCCAAAGGTGGTCAGCGCAGACCACAACGATCTGCCCAGGTCTGTCGGTCCTGGGCGAGCCACATCCAATTGTGTCCCAGATCTTGTTGTAAGTCACGCCATCGGGTTGCAGGGCGTCCACGTGGCCGCTTGATGTCGATCGGCAACCAGACGGTGACTTCGCGCGTCCATCTTTCGTCCGTCTGCCGCATCAGGTGCCCGGCCCAGCGCTTCTTGGCCTTGTTGGCCAGGTCCACCGCGTCGGCCACCCTGGTCATGGCCCGCAGCTGCTCGTTGCGGACGTGGTCGATCTGTTGGACCCCGATCATGCGGTTCAGTCACGGCCAGCTTTAGCCGGTCGGCCGCCGTCGTTGTCCAGGTCTCGGCCCCGTAGAGCATGGCCGGCAGGACGGTGCTGTTGAATAGGGCGGCCCTGATGTCTGGGTCAATGGCTCTGTTGGTGGCCGTCTCGGCAATTGAGCCAAAGCTGACCCAGCCTGCTCGGCGTCGTGCCAGTTCTCGGCCAATCTTGTGGTCGGTGGTCAGCTCCTGGCCCAAGTAGATATAGCTGTCTACTTGCTGGAGCTGATGCTGGCCGACATGAAGGGTAGTGTCTGCCACCTGGTCATTGTACATCCACTTAGTTTTGGCCAGATTGATTTTGAGGCCGACCCGGGCGCCAGCCTGACTGAGCTGGTCGAGCCGCTTCTGTACATCGACCGCCGAACAGCCTATCAGCACGATGTCATCGGCAAAGCGCAGGTGATTGAGCCAGCGGCCGTTGATCTTGATGCCGACCTCGTCCCAGTTGAGCTGCCGGAAAATTTTCTCGAGGCAGGCGGTGAAAAGCTTGGGCGAGATGGTGTCTCCCTGCTTGACCCCGCGGCCGACCTCGATGTTAAGCGGCCGGTCGAACAGGGTGATGGTGGCGGCGCAGTTGCTGTTCAGCTCCTGCAGGAGGGCCACGTGCTCGTCACCCATGCCTTGTTGTTGGAGGGCGAGCAATATATGTATGTGTATATACATTTTATGTATTACATTTATTATAATGTATAAATATAATATAGTAAACAATAAAAATAATTTAAAAATGTATTGTGTAAAAGCTATTTATATAAATTATATATTTTTTATTATAATTGAATACATATAATATACATTCTACATGTATAATATTATAATTTATACATTATAAAAAATCATATATTATAATATATGTATTATAAATATTATAAAAGTATTATTTTTATATATATATATATATATATATATATATATATATATATATATATATACATGCATATATATATATATATATATATATATATATATATATATATATATATATATTATAATAAATAATATTAGTATACATTTATATAAATATTTTTTTTAATTGTTTAATGTGCTATTAGCAAAATAAAAATATTTTTATGATGGATTTTAGCTAATTTCAATATTGAAAGTAAAAAATAAAACCTTCATATAACAATAATAAGTGTAAAAACTGGACATAAATGCCTGCAGTCGAAGAACATTGTGTGTTGCTTGTGATTTTAAGAAATGCTGTGACCTTCACTAGCTCTCAGGTTAGTGTGTGTGATCTCGCTGTGTGTTGTTGTTGTGTCTCTGGATGATAGTGTATGATAGATGGAGTGGATCCAGGACATCTCGATCGACAGCTGTTGATTGCTCTGGAAATCGAGAAAAGCTTCCAGAGCAGAACAATGAGCTCATTGCTCTCGCAGTTCAGTCGCCAACTGAGCTCTGCAGAGGAGCACTTCATGCATTACAACCACTAACATCAACACACACACATCAAAACCCTCCACTGTTCAGCACAACAATCTCCACAAGCATGTAAACACACCTGCATCTTTTCTCATTCAGTGGCATGTGCATGCACTCTTTTGTTTGTTACGAGACTAAAGAACAAACTTGCAAAAAGCCACAAGAAGCCATAATTACAGTGATTTTACGATACATCGTTTTATGTTTCTAAAATGCCTTCACCATGGTAAAATCACTGTAACACATGGCCATGAGTGGCTTATTACGATTGAAATAACAATGTATAATAAATGCCGTAGTTATTTTTGCCATGCATGAAATGGAATCTTGATGCATTATAATTATCCATTTTGGCCAATATATACATTTTAATAAAAATAATATTTATATAAATATCATTTTCACATTCATTTAGAAAATATTTTACCATTTATTACAATTTATATATATATATACATACAAACACAAAAGTATTTCACACAACAATATATTAATAATTATATTTATATAATTTTACACAATTTTTTTTTTTATAATTTCACTATTTATTAAAATGATTATAAATATATTTATGTGTGAAATATTTATGCTTTTGTGACACACGCACACTTTTATGATAATAATAAATACAATGTTATTTTCTATACATTATTATTGTTTATAATAATATTAATTATTCTCATATTTACACAATACATTTTAAATTATTTTTTATTTAACTATTTATTTATTATAAATATTCACACACGCATATATAATTTATATATTTCATTTATTCTATAAATTATCATTGCTTATAATTATATACATTTTTTATGTTCACACAATTTTTATTTTTTATTTTTTATTTGACTATTTATTTAAATGATCATGCATATATTCATATAACTGTAAACAGTGTCCTCATGACACGCCGGTGACCCTCAGTAAAGGTGTGTGTAAGGTGGGCATGTGCGCGCCGGCGTCTCGATACTTCAGCACTTTTAAACGGGGCCTGTACTTTTAAACGGGGCCTGTACTTGTTTGCTTGTTTTTTTTATTTTTTTATGAATCCATTATGATTAGAAATTAGAGACAGTGGGGTTGGGAGAAGAAACGTTGGATTGTTTTTAACAAAAATTAGCATTCTGTGAGAGATCTATCCCCAGGCTTAATTAAGGCAAATTCAGTATTCCAGTTCATCATCAGCTTTATGTAATGTTAAAAAACAAGTTCTGCTTATTGGCATCTGTTTATTTCTTATTAAAAAAGAAAACATTATACCGGGTGATTTGGCACCTTCGTAGCTTGTGCCTGGGCCTCATATTATGGGAATTCTCGGTTTGTGCGATGATTAAATGCTTAATAAAAAATTCATTGCTGTCGCCAACATCTGCATTGTAGCTCTAACGGCTCACTGGAGTGTGTGTGGCTTGTAAAGTTTCCAAACGCGCGTCGAGAACCCTGGAAAGTTCAGCGCTGAGTTTGCCTCGCTCATTACGCCGATACTCCTGCGCCTGCGATTAGACAAAGAACATCTTTAATTGCTTTAAAATCGGAATGCATGATAAGAACGGATTAATTTGATTTTTCTGTTTCTACAAGTAGCAGATGGTTTATGTCTTAGGAATGCTCATGTTGTAAAATGAGATCCCAGCTCGCCTCTGATTGGTCACTGTTAATGAAGCGTGCTGTGCTGATTATTGATTTAGAAAATGAGGATGACACCGGGATTGTGTGTGTTGTGGTAATAAATTAAAAAGCAGGGTGCTTCTTGTTTAACGGCCGCCAACGTAACTTAAATAACATGAAATATGTTTGATTCTCCAGTCAGGTGGTCTCTGGCCCATCCAAGTAATTTATTATTTATTGGGAGTTTGTATGATTTTGCTAGACGCTGCTAACAAGCAGATGGTCGACTTGACTTATTTGTGTTTTGTGTTTCTGAATGACCGATCAGGTGCATGATGGGAAATTCAATGAGCTGCTTGTCAGAGGGGAAACAATTCACTGGAGAGAGCCCACCAACGCTGTGTGAGAGAGAGAGGGAGTGTGTGTGCTCAGCTTTGTTAAGTCTCTCTCTCTCTCTATCTATCTATCTATCTATCTCTCTCTCTCTCTCTCTCTCTCTTTCTCTCTCTGTCAGTCTCTCTCGACCCCCTCCCTCTCTCTCTATCTATCTTGTATTGTTATTGGCTGTGGCACGAGCATCTGTTTCGGAGTGGCGTTCGTCTCTGCATTAATAACTTTCCACTGATGATCAGCACGCAGAAGTGCGGTCCAGTGATGGAGGTAATGTAGTCCTCTCGAGGCCTGTCTGTGTCTCTCTCGAGGCCTGTCTCTCTCTCTCTCTCTCTCTCTCTCTCTCTCTCTCTCTCTCTCTCTCTCTCTCTCTCTCTCTCTCTCTCTCTCTCTCTCTCTCTCTCTCTCTCTCTCTCTCTCTCTCTCTCTCTCTCTCTCTCTCTCTCTCTCGAGGCCTGTCTGTCTCTCTCTCTCGAGGCCTGTCTGTCTCTCTCCCGAGGCCTGTCTGTCTCTCTCCCGAGTCCTGTCTGTCTCTCTCCCGAGGCCTGTCTGTCTCTCTGTCGAGGCCTGTCTGTCTCTCTGTCGAGGCCCGTCTGTCTCTCTCTGTCGAGGCCTGTCTGTCTCTCTCTGTCGAGGCCTGTCTGTCTCTCTCTGTCGAGGCCTGTCTGTCAGGCCTGTCTGTCTCTCTCTGTCGAGGCCTGTCTGTCTCTCTCTCCCGAGGCCTGTCTGTCTCTCTCTGTCGAGGCCTGTCTGTCTCTCTCTGTCAAGGCCTGTCTGTCTCTCTCTGTCAAGGCCTGTCTGTCTCTCTCTGTCGAGGCCTGTCTGTCTCTCTCTGTCGAGGCCTGTCTGTCTCTCTCTCTCGGCCTGTCTGTCTCTCTCTCTCTCTCTCTCGGCCTGTCTTAGCTCAGGTCCACCATCTGATCTGGATACGGCCCGGATCCGGCTGATTACAGTAAACCTCGGAATAAGCAGAAAGTCTAACATTAGCGTAGATGCCATTCTTCTTATGATATAACGGATCGGAATAGACGTGAAGGACTATAATGCGTTAAGAGCTCGCTCAAGTACTGTGGAGCTAAACCAATTTGTGCTTTGTAAGTAGCCAGCAATATTTTTAAATGTATACGATGTTTAATAGGCAGCCAATGCAGTGTTGACAGAACAGGGCTAATATGGTCATACTTCCTGGTTCTGGTAAGAACTCAAGCTGCTGTGTTTTGGACCAGCTGTAGTTTGTTTATTAAGCGTGCAGGGCAACCACCCAGTAGAGCATTACAATAATCTAGCCTTGAGGTCATGAGTGCATGACCTACTGTAACTGTTCCGCATTTTTCATTGAGTGCATATGTTGTAATTTAGATATATTTTTAAGATGGAAGAATGCGGTTTTACAGATGCTAGAAACGTGGCTTTCAAATGAAAGATTGGTGTCAAAGAGCACACCCAGGTTCCTAACCGACGACGAAGACTTGACAGAGCAGCCATCAATTGTTAGACAGTTTTCTAGGTTAGTATGTGCTGAGGTTTTTGGTCCAATCTTTAGAAACACTGTTTTTTTTTAAAAGTTTTTTTAAGAATTAAGTAGTAGGAAATTACTAGTCATCCAAATTTTTATATCTTTGCATTCCGTTAATTTCTTGAATTGACAAGTTTCGTCAGGGCACGAAGAGATATAGAGCTGAGTATCATCAGCATAACAGTGAAAACTAATCCCATGCTTCCTAATAATTATCTCCTAATGGTAGCATGTACAGAGTGAACAGCAACGGTCCTAGTACTGAGCCTTGTGGTACACCATACTTTTGATCGATAAGACATCTCTTCATTTACTGCTACAAACTGATAACGGTCAGATAACTATGATTTAAACCATGCTAATGCAATTCCTCTAATGCCAACATAATGTTCGAGTCTATTTAAAAGAATGTTGTGGTCAATAGTGTCAAATGCAGCACTAAGATCGAGTAACACTAATTGAGAGATACAACCACGATCAGATGATAAGAGCAAATTATTTGTAACTGAAGAGAGCTGTCTCGGTACTATGGTACGTCTAAATCCTGACTGGGAATCTTAGGAGATACCATTTCTTTCTAAAAATGAACATAGTTGTGAGGATACTGCTTTTTCTAGTAATTTTGACAGAAAAGGCAGATTTGAGATCGGCCTGTAATTGACTAATTCTCTAGGATCAAGTAGCGTTTTTTTAATAAGAGGTTTAATAAAAGCCAGCTTAAAAGTTTTTGGTACATATCCTAGAGACAAAGATGAATTTATGATATTAAGAAGAGGATCTATGACCTCTGGAAGCATCTCTGTCAATAGCTTAGTCGAAATAACGAGTTTAGACGATTCTTCCTCTCCTATTGCAATGAATGAATGGAATTTTTCCTCAGAGATGTCTATGCGATACTGTAGTAGACTGTTGCATAGTTATAATTTTATAATAGGGTATATTTTTTCACCTGAATTTAGCATATTGACATAAAATGATAACTGCAAATCCAGCTTTCTCGGCCTGGATCCAGTTGTTTCTGTGAATTGCAGATCCATTTGCTTCTCTGTTCTGTAGCTTTCAGCAGTCTGTAAAAAATATACCTCAGATTTCTTGGGAAATCTGGTTGTACAGTCAATCTCAAAGCTCTTTCCCGGTTTAGATGTGTTTTGTGTGTTTTTCACTCCGGCCGACGGTGACGTCACACGCATAACCCTCTATCCATCCAATCATTTCCCCAAATTCAAAATCAAGCCCCGCCCTACATTTGTTCTTGCTCCAGAAGCTGTTTCACTGGGATATACGTCACAATAGGCAAAAGAAGATGAGCACAACTTGCGCTTCATGTTGACTTAGAGCTGTTTGACTGACGTTTTATTTATTAATAAAATCATTTCATATCAAATAGGTGTGAAATATAAACCGGCGCCACAACAGAAACAGATGTCTGTCGACTGAGTGTGTGCAGCATCAAAGATTGAAGTCTAGACATTATTATAATAATAATTACTGTAGAATTATCTAGTTTGTTTTGCATTTTGAGATGTTGTTTTGAAAACATGGTGAAAATATTATCTACAGTGCCATAGCAGAAGAATTTATGTTGTGAGCATACAGTTTGAAATAAATATGATTATCAATGTGAATGTGAAAAAAAAGATACTGTACATTAATATAATGCAGAGACCAAACCGTTTTTATTTTTTAATGATTTGGTTAGAAAGACTGATAAACTCAAGTTTGAATATTTATTAAAATATATACAAATTAAATTTAAATCTAAAATATGATATTTATTATCTTAAATATACACTGCTGTTAAACAGTTTGAGGTTGGTAATATTTTTGTAGCGTAGAGTAAATCTCTTTTGCTCACCAAGGCTGGATTTATTTGATCAAACATACAGTAAAAACAGTGAATTATTATTAAAATGTTCAGTCTTGTGTCACATGATCCTTCAGAAATCATTCTAATATGCGGATTTGTTTACTCGATAAACTTTTCTGATTATTATTAATGTTGAAAACTCGTGTTGTTGCTTCATATTTTTGTGGAAACCTTGATAATTTTTTTGGATTCTTTGAATAGAAAGCATTTATTTGAAATAGAATCTTCATTAATATTATAAGAATTTAATGTCTCCTTGCTGAAAAAATAATCAATTTCATTCAAAAAACATCCACAAGCTTTTGAGCGGGAATACATTATCGTGATTTTAACGGTAAAATACTCTAAAAGCGTTACTGTGAAATACTGTTCTTTGGTTAACAGAAAGTTTTCATACATACGGTGAATAACTGTGATAGATCTAACATGTAATGTAGTTTTACAGTAAAATACCGTTAAATGTACAGTTTTTGGAATTTAAAAAGAACAAGTCATTGTATAATTTACAGTGAAAAAACGTAAATTGACATTCCCACAATTCCAAAAAACCACAGCTGCCAGTTTTTTAGAGTAAATTTAACGGATTTGGTTTTACAGTGTAGGGTAAATATAAAATTAAATATAAAAACGGCAAATTAGTCAAAATAAAATAGTATTGCTTTTGTTATTTTTGTTTTGTTAGTTAACTAACAATATGTGACCTGATCCAGCAAAATGAGTCACAGTGACCCAAATTTCTAAATTTTGATTTTGGTATTAATGGAAAGAGGAGACCATAAGCGTTCAAATGACATCCTAGTCAAAGTCATACCTCGTCTGCCCTCTTTTTCCAATTGAAAATCTGAGAAAATCGCTTTTCAAGTTTTTTGCCCATTTTTTGTTGATATCTTTCAAAATCCATTGCATTTAAAGGGATAAACTATTTATTTTACAGCTTAATTTGACCAAAGACATTAATATATAACACGACATTTCTCAAATGAATAATATTTCATCTTTCTGAGGAGATCTGCTAGCTTGTCTGACAGGAGGATGACTGGACCAATCGCGTGCCAGTCAGTCGAAACGAGGCTTCCCATTGACACATAATCAGCGTTTGTGTAGATTTCTAAGCTTTTTGATTGGTTCTATACAACGTGTAACACCATATTTGGAGAGCAGAGATAGTGACGCTTCAGGGTATACCCGGCAAATGTTAATTTCCAGCGAATTTAGTAAACTTTAATAGTCATTTAAATACCTTTACTCAATTATCTGGACTACAAAACTTTGGGAGATTATTTTTGAACGTCTGTTCTTTGAAATTAGCACAAAAAAAACAACAACTATTATTTCATTGTTTTTCCACATAATCGGGCCATATCTTAAAGGTACAATATGCAATATTTTCTGCCGCTAGAGGCGCTACATTCCAGACAACTCCAGCGGCGTAGCTTGATGACGATGTAAAGGAGCGTGGAATGATGGGAACTGTCGTGTTTAACTCCACCGTGGATGTAAATCAGTCAGACGGGAATCGAAAAATCATGTTCATGGATGAGGTAAAGTTCTATTTTTATAAATGTTGCGTTTAATGACATGCTTTTATTTAATTTAAAATGAATTAACCGCAAGAAAAGTAAGGGTTAATATTAAATTGGTTATCATGTTACTGTATTTGTCGAACTCATTGTTGTGATAACGCTGCGCAGTTTTACGCGTTCTAAACAATTGTTGTAAAAGTGCATTCGAACACACACATCATTTGCCAAAAGACGGATGAATCTTTATGTATAACACATGCTATATTTATTTACATGGCCATAAACACCAGACGTGATAAACAATGTCAATAAACTAAACACAAACCTAAAGCAATAATACTTTCCTCACATAAACATAACTATTACCGAATGCTACATTTGGAATATATAAAATTGACCCGTGCGTTATTGGGACTTGTGTTTGTCGACAAAACCGGCTGCAATCGCTAAAGAATAATTGTGTTCCACAACGCCTGCGCGAAACAAGCTAACGTTTGTTGCTTGATAGACGCTACAACTACAACTTGCAACTTGCAGTGCACGCGGAAACCGAGGCTAACGCGGATATGACATCACTGACTGGCGACTC
>NC_136885.1:35056024-35068524 GCF_949152265.1 Phoxinus phoxinus
ACTATAAGACTACTATCTAATGCCAGTATACAACATGCTACTCAAAGTTGTAAAACCTCGGATTTAACTTAAGCAGAAGCTGATTTTTTTTGTTTCTGGACTGTTATAATTTCTCTAATTTCCAGGTCAAGGAATTGCAATTTATGTGCATTGTGATAATAGATGTGACATGACGTCACTTCCAAAGGACCAATGAACATGTCTGACCAATTTCATGGAATGTGAAAACGAATCTCTTTGGCGGAATAAATAATATTTAACTTGATAACTTGATAACTTGATAACTTGATTAAACTGGGCATCAGAGCAATTCAATTGGTTTGGTAATAGCAAGGGAAAATAAAATGAAGTGATCTCCAAAAAATAAGTACTTTTTGACTGTAATAAAATGGTAAGGAGTAAAAAGTACTTTTTTTTTCTTAAAAAATGTAATTAAGCAAAAGTATTGATTTTTAATTATACTCAAGTAAAGTAAAAATCCCCCAAAATAATACTTTAGTACAGTAATCAAGTACAATTACTCGAGGACTTTACACCTCTGCTCTAGGTTACACTTTACTTGGATGGTCCACTTTAGATATTCTACTAACTATAAGTAACTACATGTCAACTATCAGTCATTGAAGTATTAGTCGACTTATGCCTAGTTCACACTACAGGAGTTTAAACCGTCGGGCTGAACTGTGCGGTTCACACTACATGACTCGCTCTCTGTGAAATCAGGAGTGTTCAAGTTGTTGAGCTGTTCACACCACACGACACAACGTGATTGATCCGCAACAGGAGGTAACTCACTACACGAGGTGACAACAACTCTGTCATCCAACGATTATATCTTGTCTACAAACCACGTTTTATCACGAAGAAATCACGCGATAAAACGAACCGGAAATGACGCGATACAGCACGTGCGCCACTACCCAGCGAAGAAGAACACAAGTATACAACACGCGAGTTTGTTTGAATATGGACGTCAGACAGAAATTAGTGCTGCAAACTGTTTGCGCGATGATTTGCTCTGGAAAAAATAATAATAATTCCCATAAACGGTATTTTCCCAGTGACCTCAACCCATGCCTTGCTCTGATTGGCTGTTGCTCATGACATCACATGTGGTTGAGTGACAGCTCCGGATATCTAGCATGCTAGATATTTTTCTGGGCTCGGCGAGGCGTCCGCGAGGCGTCTGCGAGCGTCTTTGATGCGTTGTTGGCTCTTTCATACTAACAGATTGGCGAGCGTTCATCGGCCGCTAATCTTCCGCGATTTGCACGCGATAACAACCCGACCTGTCGGCGAGCTCAACGATTTGCAAATCGGGCTTAAATCGGGCTTAAAATCCTGTAGTGTGAACTAGGCATTAAAGGGTTAGTTCAGCCAGAAATATAAACTCTGTCAGTAATGACTCTCCCTCATGTTGTTCCCCGTCAGACTTTCCTTCATCTTCGGGACACAAATGAAGATATTAGTGATTAAATCTGAGCGCTGTCTCACTCCTCCATAGGCTTCAGTTGTAATTGAAACTTGCCGGCCCAGAAAGTTAGTAAGACAATGTTTAAAATAGTCCGAGAGACTACAGCGGCTCAACCTTAAGATTATCAAGTGACCAGAATACTTTTTGTGCGCAAAAAACTAAAATAATGACTTTATTCAATATTGATGTTCTTCTGTGTGTCTCTGAGTGAGTTCACGTTGTGTTCTGGGTTGTACGTCAGAACGGAGGCTCACTATTGGCCAGCATCGCACGCATCACGCACATGACCAGCGTCAGCCAATAGTGACTCAGAGGAACACACAGAAGAACATCAAGAGTTCAGTAAAGTTGTTTTTTTTTTGTTTTGTTTGTTTTTTCAACTTTACCACTACATGTCAATTTATTCTACTAACCCAAACCCGAACCTAACAGTCTAACTAATGAGAGTTAGGTCACGTCTCGGTGCAAAGTTACTTATAGTTAGTAGAATACTCACTTTGGACTGTGTCACATTTGCTAATTTATTAGCCCGTCTATTTAAACCTACGTCATCAGGGAAGGTCATCCAATGCTGGGGGGTGGGGGCATTTTCAGATTTTGATTAAAGATTTCGAAGCCAAAAATATTTTTTGTGGGGATTGACTTGCATGGATGCATTGTTCACCACAAAACGATCAATTTAGGCAAACAGTAAATATGGTCAATTTTTATATCATGTGGACTTCAAGCAAAACTGTACATATGCTTTGAATCAGGTCAATATTTTTAATTTAGACAACATTATTTATAATAATAATAAACTTTATTTTTTTATAGTGCTTCTAATAGTTGCATCTCAAAATTCTTGAAAAGAATACAAAATACAGAGTGAAAACATACTATCAAATAAATTTAAGAAGAATACAATATGAAGTATAAAAATAATCACATAAAAACAACCTAAAAAAATACGTTCTAAGGGCCCGTTTTGTTGGCATAATTAAATAATTGACCCAACTACTTATTCTAAGTAACCTGGACTTGCAAAGTTTAGTTGAAAGTATATGAACTTACTTTTTCAAGTTGTCTGTACTCAAATTTAGGTGAATTCATCTTAATGTGGCTTTTACAACATACAAAGAATACAAAAACATACTATAAATCAATTTAAGAAGAAGAATACAATATGAGGTAACAAACTAAATAATCACATAAAATGAACCCTAAAAAAATAAGTTATAAGGGGCGTCTTTAAAAAACGTACATTTATGGTGTTTGTAGGGCCTAAAAATGCAAACTTTAAAGAAAGTGCACGTTTTTTTTAAAAATTATACCATTATCATCTTTGTGTAAGCTACAAAAATGTGAATTTGTGAAAACGGTGACGTCATGCTCGTGTGTATTACATTGTCAGTATATAAGTACACTGTAAAAAAACAAAACAAAGCTTTTGGAGTTATCTTTTTGCTTGGCGTTTAGTTGTAGTACTTATAATATTAAGTATTGTATACTTGAAAAGGTTTGTTGGCATAATTGAATAATTGTCCCAACTACTTATTTCAAGTAACCTGGACCGATTTAATGTTACAAACGTACATTTTCAAGTTGTCTGGACTTACAAGGTTTAGTTTATGTTTTAAACTTACTTTTTCAAGTTGTCTGGACTTACAAGGTTTAGTTTATGTTTTAAACTTACTTTTTCAAGTTGTCTGGACTTACAAGGTTTAGTTTATGTTTTAAACTTACTTTTTCAAGTTGTCTGGACTTACAAGGTTTAGTTTGTTTTAAACTTACTTTTTCAAGTTGTCTGGACTTACAAGGTTTAGTTTAAATGATTCAAACTTAAGTTTTAAGTTAAGTTAACTTAATGTTGCTTATTTTCCTAACTTAGATTAGCAAGTTCAACCAAATAAATGAAAGAAAAAAAAACTTTTTCCATATAAAGGACTTTGGGCCAGATTTCAATACTCTCCTCACATAAATATTGCGTCTGAAAGTGAAACTCCTATAAAGGTCAGCCGCAAAAATAATCCTGTCCACGCCTTTTCAGAGCAAATTTTTCACTGCAAGTCTTTAGTAAATCATGTTTATTAACACCAAAAAGAGGGTTTGCGTTGATGCATTTGCTAATTTATCCAGATTTGGATAAATGGATAAACACCACATTTTAAGAACTTAAATGTGGTGAATCTGTCCCTTTATTGTTAATCATTTCCCCTACAAATTAACAAAGTAAAGGACAAACCACACTGTAAAAAGTTATTGTTGGTTTAACGTAAAAAAGTAAGTTACCTGGTTGCCTTAATTTTGAGTTCGTTAAAATAAATTTTTTTAGTTAATACAATTAAGGAGATTGGTTTAATTAACATACACTCAAAATATTATGTTATCTGAACCACATTAATTATCTAAGTTGATTTGACAAAAGATAAAAAGTTGTGATGACAAATCATGAAAATATTTTTTTACAGTGCAGGCAAACACGTTCAATATCTTTTCAAAAGATAAAAAATAACAATTACAGAGTGCCATCGCCCACTACTGGCCTGGAGAATACAGCGTTTTAGTCGTTTTGATAATACTGTCATACATAAAACTTTTCAAAAACACGCTGGAAAAACTTTTCCTGTTTTTAGTACATCGTTGTCATGTAAAAAAACTAAAAAACACTAAGAGAAGATATAAAAGCACCAAATGATTCTGCATGTCTGTGATATATTTGTGGCAAAATGCTATTACGCAACAACTTGTTAAAATAGAGATGTGTTAGTCACTCTTAGATCAGTAACAATGAAGTTATTATTGATTATTGATTTAATGTAAAGAAGTAAATCTTCCTTTTTTTAAGTCTTTTAATGTTTAAAAATCCCGATTTGAATGATTTGTATTGAATAATCCCACAGTAACCAGCGGCGTTTGGGAACAGAGTTCTCTTGTGATTTTATAGTGATCATCAAAGTGTCCTATAGAGGCGATTAAAGCAGAGCAATATTGTGGTTTTGATTCTCAAACGTCTCCTTTTAAAGAGCTGTGACCCGAGGGGACGCTGTAATCTGATCCCGGTCGGCGCTGTGCTCAGAGTTTGTGATTGGGAGAGATTAGCACGCATAAAAGAGAACCGCTTTTACAATAGTATTATGACAATTTGAAGACCCATTATATGTAGATAAACGATCAGGGATCCTTTATCGATGCCACATCAGCTCTTGGGTTATGCTCACGCTAATCCAATTCCACAACTGTGTCTGACGCTTGCGTTTAGTTTCTTTGCCACATTTTATCAAGTTCATTTGATGCACAGCATGCTCCAATTTATTACATTTTCAGTTAATGTTTTTCACCCTTGTATATGTTAAGGATTAATCTTTTACATAGGCTTATATATATATATACACTCTAAAAAATGCTGGGTTGTTTCAACCCAATTTTGGGTAAAATATGGGCAAAACCCAAACGTTGGGTTAAAAATGTAATGTAAAAATTGGGTTTGTCCATATTTTACCCAAAATTGGGTTGAAACAACCCAAATTGTTTTATTTTATATATTAAAATATAACTGTGTGTATGTGTGTATATATATATATATATATATATACACTCTAAAAAATGCTGTTTTTTTTGGGGGGGGGGGGTAAAATATGGACAAACCCAGCCGTTGGGTTAAATTTTTACATTACATTTTTAACCCAACATTTGGGTTTGTCCATATTTTACCCAAAATTGGGTTGAAACAACCCAGCATTTTTTAGAGTGTATATACAGTTAAACCAAAAAATATTCAGACACCCAATAAATTTTTTGATAATTTTTTAGTAGTGTGTGCAGGACAATATAGTTAATTTATGAAAGTTATGATAGCAAAATAAAGTAAACTGTGACATATTATACCCAAAAAATTTTCATACAGTGACTACCAGTAAAATGTATAAATATTTGAGACCAATTTTTATTTTTTATTTTACTAGTGGGTTCAGGACACTATAGTTAATGTATGTATATAAAGTAAACTCTGACATATTATACCCAAAAATTCTTCATACAAGTAAAATTTATAAATATTTGTGACCAAAAATGATTGGGACACTTTGATCTGATCATGTGTTTTGTCTTTAATTGCTAATGCTGTTTTTACACACACACTGAACACAATGAAGCATTGCTTGGTCACTGGTTGAGCTAAACTGGTATTATCTTTATCTAATTGTGTAGTTAAATTTAACAGCTGACAGATATCCAACATAATTCATGTGTGAGAGTCGAACAGAAGGACGGACAAAACCAGTCAAATATCAACTGGTCATATTTTATTACCATTTTCTAAACTAGATAAACCGTGATAATGTGAGAAATGTTGAAGTGTCTGAATGCATTTTGGTTTGACTGTATATAGCCTACAGTATCTATATATATTATACAATCAATTAAAATTATTATGGCCAATTTATGAAATACCTCTTTTTTGCTGTTTATCTAATATCTCGCAATGAAAAGAACATGGGATTTATGCCTTTGGAAATGTTGTATGGTTTTAGGGAATCACAGCGGTGGCGGAAACACACACTCCGGTCTTAACACTCTTCCCGCTGTGAGCTGTGATTGACAGTTCTGTCATCTGAATTCTTTAGCATGGCGAATGTTCTCAACCTAAACCCTGTTTTGTCTGTCATCATAATTTATTTAATCATATTTTACCATACCTTCCACCCTTCCCCCGTCCCCTCTTGCCACAGAAACACACTTTTCTCCCTCTCTCTGTAAACTAGGCATTTTTTGTGGCGTCTATCAAAGGCACGCTCGTCCTGTGTTGATGTGAATTAAGACAGATTATCGGTCAATAATTCAGAACATGCCGTAGATGAACCGGACCCACCGGCCCACCTGATGCTGGAGCGGAGATCTGCGATGTAAATAAATAATAGCGTTCTTTTCAGATGCGCTTTAATAACATAAAATATTTAGCTATTTGGATGATTCAATTTACTGCTAAATTACAGGTTGCCTGAAGATGCGGCGAGTGAAACGGTGGCCGGTGTGTGTAAACGGGAACCTGGCCAGAGCGCGCGTACACACACACACACACACACACACACACACACACACTCCAGCCCCAGGTGACATCTGCTGGAATATCTACAGAGACGTTTGCAATGAAACACTTCCTGAACACTGCGCAGTATTTACTGTACACTACTGTATTATTATCTGTGCATTAGATACACATTTCAAACTGCATTATGCTATATTGTCGTCACATGACCTCATTACTTGCATTTGTAATTCCATGAGTGCCATCCAGTTATCTGAGAAATGAAAAATGGCTATTTTTAATCAAAAATGTCTTTGAGGAATTCCAGCATACAGAAAATATGAACAGTACATACTGCAGAAATAGACATATGGTGGTACTTTATTCTGTACAGACACAAAGGAAATCTTAAAAATAAAGAACTTTTGTCAAAAAAAAATACAAATATTAACTTTTTTCCACTATAAAGAACATTTTGTGGAATGAAAAGATGTTAAAGGTTCTTAATGGAGCCACCGATGCCAATAAACAACCTTTATTTTTATATAGTGCATTTTAAAAGAGAAATGTAGATTATATTCATTAAGAATTGTAATAACATTTTAATAAAAAAAAGATGCCTGATCTTTTTTTTTTTTTTTTTTTTTGCTCTAAAGCTATAATAAGCATCGTATCCTAAAATAATAATAATTCCTAAACTTACAACTTCCATACTAACTATTAATAAGCAGTAATTAGAAGTTTATTGAGGCAAAAGTCTGTTAATAGTGAGAATTGGACCCGAATCTAAAGTGTGACCACTGTAAAAAAAAAAAACATTTATATTCAATATGATTTGCCATAAAAAAGATTCATAATCTTTTTTGCTCCAAAGCCGCAAAAAGCTGTGAATCCTAAACTAATAACAAAAAAAAGTGCTATTTAGATCAAGATGATACGTCAGGAATTGAGCAGTCATCTGAATAAATCCGTCTAATGTTTTTGCTCTAAAGGTTTATTATTTTTGGAACTGCACACTGAATACATTGATATTTCTATCCAAAATAATTACACCGTAAACATTTTGGCACCCGTTCTCGTATTACAGAAATGGTAACTACAATGAGAAATGGAGCAATTAGAGAGGTTCACATGCATTATTTAGTCCTCATTAGCTTCCTGTGACATGGCCGGCGACGGACCAATGAGAAGTGTTGGCTTCGCCCGGGCAATTAGTAAAATTAGTGGTGCAGGATTTGGCGTTAGTTCAGGCCACATGGCCTGTGAGATACCAGCCTGGTGTCAGTCCAGTCATTTATAACTTTGCATGTGAAATAATGGGTTTGAACGAATCACAGACAGGCCACCGACGATACGGAGGTTCGTACGGACGTCCAGGTTGTCCGAGGAATCGGGCCAAGAGGAAGACCGAGCGATGATGAGGCGCTGAGACTCCAGCGCGTCCGTAATTAGCAAGCCGGGATGTGTTTGTTTTCATCTCTGCGTGTTTGCACTGATAAAGTTTGACTTGCCAAAAACGCCGGTCCCACGTTGGATGCGGCTCAAGCTGTTTCCCAGCATCCTCTAGGAACGGGGCTTCGCTATTGGTCACCTGTTTGAAAGCGATCCGCGATTTGCACGCGAAACACAGGCTAGCAATGTGCCACCAAGATAATACGGCGCTCGAAACAATTAACATGTAGTGAAAATTGATTTGTTTACTCGGCTCCACTTTTTCCAAAGGGCGGATAAATATGGCTTTTCCCTCTTTGACTTCACAACACCCACATGTTGGCGTGCATCTCCCGCTGAACCCCCACTTAACTTATAGTTTAGCAGCTATACAAAGCATTTGTAATTCAGATTATGACGAGGCTTGACGAGTTCTCATCGTGTTTGTGCAGAGCTGTAGGAGGACATGCGAGCAGCCTCTTATTAATATGAGAGAATACAGGAGTATAAACAAAGTAAGCAGGTGCTCCGAGCTTCGGAAAAAAGCACAAGTTAGCGTGTTCCAGAATAGCGGCGGTAATTATACTTTCCCGTTTTGTGGGGTGGGGGGGGGGGGGGTTGCATTTTAATCGTGCCAGGTAAGTTGGTTGATTTCCTGTTCTAATACTTAAGTTTGACATTAATAATTCATATCGCTGCCAGTTTTCCATTTTTCACACACCTGTGTTATTGTGGGGTGTAATGACGAGGGTTCGGCGGTGTCATCGCAGGTGAGAGCGCCACACTTGATTATGTAAAACAACTTGTCAGCCTTTTTATTTTTATGTAATGTTTAGTGTCAAAAATGTTGTGATTAATTACTCCTTAACCCCGTCACACAAAAAGAGGACGCAATCAGATAGCATTAAAACGCATTCTAGCGACCCGTGATCAAATGTGGACTGTGTTTTTATGGAGAATACACTCCAAAGTCTGAGACTGAGATAAAAAATGCCATTATATATATATATATATATATATATATATGTGGTCACACTTTAGTTTAGGGTCCAATTCTCACTATTAACTACGACTTTTGCCTCAATAAACCTATTACTGCTTATTAACAGTTAATAACAGATTTGTGATTTGTTATCACAACTTTTTATCTTTTGTCAAATCAACTTCGATAACTAATGTGTGAAGATAACACTATTTTGAGTTTCTGTTTATTAAACCATTCTTCTTCATTGTATTAACTCAAATTTTACAATTACAACGAAATCAAAAAATCAAGGTAACTTGCTTTTTAAAGTTAAACCATCATTTTTTTTACAGTGCAGTTAAGCTTTGGTATCTGCTAGGATTAATGTAGAATATGGTCATGCAGAATAAAGCATTACCGGTAATATGTGCTTTATAAGCAATAAACAGCCAATATCATAATATGCATGTTAATAAGCAACTAGTTAATATTAGAATTGGAGCCAAAATTAAAAAATTGACACATGTTAGTAAAAACGTGTTAAAGATTTATGTAAGTATATTGCATTTTTGAACTTGGGGTCAATAGTTTTATTTGTGATAATAACACAATGAAACATGCCAAGTTTAGCCGATATAACACAGAAATTTTGAATGCATGCAAAAACAAGAGCGAACCATTTTAAAAATATGCATTGAAACGGATTGTTGTAGTTGATTATGATTTTTCTTTTTTCCTCTGCATTTTTGTGCATAGTGAAATAAAAGCTGTAGCTGTAGTTTGCCAACTAATTTTGTTAGAGAAATACCTTTATACCCTCTATAGGTATATGCTGGGTTATTTCAACCCAAATTTGGGTCAAATATGGACAAACCCAGCTGTTGGGTTACATTTTTTAAATTAAAAATGTTAACCCGACGGTTGGGTTCGTCCATATTTGACCCAAATCTGGGTTAAAACAACCCAGCATTTTTTAGAGTGTAGTGTTTAAAGTTTAGTGTTTTTGTTTTTCCCTCATATTAAAAATATTTTTTAAACATATATAATATTTCCCTCACATTTTGATGGTGTAATGTAATCGTCTCTTTTGGCCACTGCTGCATATATTAAATGAATTACTTTTTTTTGTATTAGTCAAAATCCCAAAACTTTATTTCCAGGTCGATTTGTAAAGATCTCAGACTTGTTGAACCCAGTGCAGTTTCTTTAAATTGAATCATTAAAATAAAATGATGTGTAGGCCTGACTATACAGGGGTCATGACCTCTGGATCTCACAGAGTAAATGTCCCGTGCTTGAGCTCTGTCATCATGTAATCAACTCATCATCATCATCATAATGCTAAAACCAAGACAGCCCCTCGTTCTGCCACAATCAAGTTTGTCCTTGAATATTCCACACCTGTGAGACAACAGATCCATTTATGATTTTTGTTTTTTTCTCCCCCGCCCAAATACATGTTTGTCCAGCAGCCTCGAGTATTGGTGTTTATTCTGCCGGTGTGTTTGTTTTTTCTCTGTGGCTCTGAAACACTCAAATTGCATTTCAGACGCCGGATCCCCGGAGGAGCGAAGCTCGACGGCAGGTGTCTGAGGGAGTCACACACACACACACACACACACACACACTGTGAGCCATGGAAAAGCTGCTCTGAAATATGGAAACTTTTCCTCTCTGTAAGTAAGAGTGTTTAGGAAGGAGAGATTCCCCGTGACTTTAAAAGGTAGTTCCTCTAGTCTCTGGTGCATTACGTTTATCCAGCTCTTCTTATTTCTCATAAAATTATATAATTTTTTTTGTTATTCTTTACAATAGCTTCTGTGACGATCCCCCACTGGAGGCATTGACTCGCTTTTAGTAGATGTTGATCTGTAAATCTGAATTGAAAGCCCGGGTCATTGTGCCTCATTGACTTAAAACCACAAAAAGCAAATGATGTCTTAGTTGAGAGAAATATATCAAAGGATATCAACAATTATGAGTCATAAACAGGCTTGGCGCCGCAGCGGTGGGCCCGGAGCAGCGGGAATTAGCATGTTGAGCTAATAAATATGCATGTAAAGATTCTCCCAGAGGAATAACGCGCGTGTGATTGATAGCTTTGCAATTGAAGGATGTGTAAATTCATCCTCTTTTTTCGGCAGTTCTGCTGTTGTACCGTTGAAATCCATCTCACTTGTTAAAAGTTTTACCAACTTTATAATCCTTAATGCCACATCTGCTTCCTGCCTTTATAGCGCCTGTAAAACTTCATTAAATTATTACCACCAGCTGGCCTCGTCGCACAATAACCTCACTTATCTCTCATTCGCTGACAATACTTTTGATTTATAGAGCCTATTAGAATAAATGATATTTTATACATATGTGTATATGGGTAAACAAGAGGAAATGTGTTCTTTTTCAATAATTCATGAGCGACGTCAGTTTTGGGGGGACGTTTTGTAAAAAAAATACTGATTTGTGGGACAGTGCTCATAGTTTTATAAAGAAAACATATTTCAAAAAAGATATTTACTCAAAGAAATGGATCATTTGATAAAATACAGCAGTTTACTAATGCAGTAGAGGGCAAATATAAGATCTAAATATATATATATATATTGATAAATATCAAAACTTGAGGAGAATATATATATATATATATATATATATATATATATATGAGGGAAAAACTAAAAATAAACTTGGTTTAGGTATTTATCTTCAAAATAATTTGGGAATCTATGGCTACAGGTTTTATTTTTACTATGCAAATAATGCACAAGGCTCAGAGGAAAAAGCATACATTGACTACAACATAATCAGTTATTAATATTTTGTTGTTCTCTTTTGTTCATAATTTCTTTGGATGACAACCTTGTCAAAAATGATGTTTTTTGATGGCTTTATTATCATCACAAATAAAACAACCAACTCCAAGCACAACTAGGCAATATTCTTACAAAATATCAATAATAATATTTAAATAAAGTGTGATTAAACTTTCACATTTTGGCTTCTGCTGTATATATCACTTGCTATTTTTATTTTCTTCTATGTTATTTCTCAGGCAAGTGCTTGAAAAGTTGTTTGTCCGTCTGACGTGGAAAAGTGGGATATATCTGGGAAGATCCTGCATGCTGACATCCAGAAGAATTCCAGCACCCCCTAATGTCACAAAGCAGTTACTGAAGTAAGAGAGATTCACAGCACAACACACTTGTGTTTCCAGACTCCGATGTTACTGTAATTGTCAATAGTGCCGCCAAAAGTTTTAAAGTTGGAATGGAGTAGTGAGGATCTGGCTAACTGTCTTTGTGTTCTGTGGGCGTAAAGAAACGAACCCTCGAGGTGCAATAAGTCATTCCCATGTTTTAAGTTTGTTTTAAGTGCTCACACTGAGAGGGAATGATGTGTTATTTCCCTGAGGAGAAGAGACAAACTTCCAGAACTTTCTGAGGTTAACGGTCAACACTCGCTTAAAAAACTTTGTTACACATGTGCAGGGATAAATATTGAAACAATCAAAGTGTTGATAATAATAATTCGGTATTATATGCTATTCAACACATTTTATAAAAGATTCAGCCAACATTATTTAAGGCGTTCTCATGTCCTGGCTTTAAGCGTGTTTAGCATATTCT
>NC_136885.1:35073524-35088524 GCF_949152265.1 Phoxinus phoxinus
GGACGAGTTTGGTTCGTGTTGTTCATGTCGAGAAGACGCTGACAAAGCAAATGAGATTGATACGGTAAAATCGGCGTCATTGTTACTTTTCGTAAGTGCTGAAATTCAGAAATGCTAACAGGTGTTCAGTTTCTGACACGCACTGTAAGCGGTCGACCAATCACAACAGACTGGGTAATCTGACCAATCAGAGCAGAGCAGCTTTCGAGAAGGCGGAGTTTAGAGAGACTGGATCTTCAAACGAACCGTTTCCGACTCTGAGGGGCTGTTGACACGACACCGCTTTCAACTGAAGTTTGCCCGTTTCGGACGTTCGTTTACACGACAACGAGTTTTGGGTGACTGAGGCTGTTTACACGGAAACGATCTGAAGAGAAAACGCAAAAGTGGCGTTGCGTTATCACTTTTTATTCTGCGTTTAGACGAGCGTTATGGGGGGAAATCTGCGTGCATATGGTGACGCAAAAGTGTGTGAGATTGGATGTAGTGTGCACTCCAGGCGGCTAGGTGGCGATGTGGAGCACTGACAGTGAAAGAGACGCTGACACAGTTTGTCATGTTTAATACGGTAAAGCCGCTGCTTTAACCCTCGTGCTCTTCACGTGTCGCTCAAAAATGACCTATTTAAAAAATAAATTTGTCAATGAAATTAATACTCTATTTTAGTTTGATAATGTTTTGTTATGTTCCTGTACTGGCGCATGTCTGTGACGTAAACGCGTACGCGACGAGAGCCACCGTGAGCAGATCGGTGCCTTCACTGTCTAGCAGTTTTTAAGATTTCCACTCTGGAGGGTGGTTTCACTTTTTTTGCGTTTTTAAGCCCCAAAAACGATCGCCGTGTAAACAAAAGGCACATCCGATAAAATATTTTTACGTTTTCACCCGCGAGCGTTCTCGTGTAAACTGGGCCTGAAAATGCTAACTTTTTAAAACGGGTATCAAAGTACACATTTTTGAAAACGATCTCTGTATAAAACGATGACGTTATGCACATACTTGCACATATGTTCAGTCTATAGTGTTTCATCGCCATCTACTGGCCTGGCAGCAGAATACAGGGTTTGTAGTCGTTTTTGTGGATCCCTGTGAATGGGGATCGGTTTGACAATGGTGTTCGCCTAAATTAGGAAATGTGTAATTTTTGATGTGTAAAAATGTGTAAAAATTAAAGAGTTTTTTTTTTTTTACCTTGGATGTATGTAAGAACAAAATTAGGAACCTTTAAAATAGCATCATAAGGGCACTTTAAAGTTGAAGTGTCTTTTTTTTTTTTAAGTGTCACTTCACTTTAAAAGGGTCTGACTTCACATTAGTCAACATTTTTGTGAAGGTCTTAACACACTCTTTGCATCCACATAAATATTCATATGTTCAAAGAGAGAGAGACCTCATAAGTAGCTTTTTTGCATCCTTTTGTCACTAACTTGTAAAAGTCAAAATAGATAATCACTCCAACTTTAAAATGCATGTCATAGAGATTTTGTTGGCAACATATTGATTGTCGCATAACTGTTTTAGTGTTTGCATACAAAAAGCACATTATCACTGGTGCTATATGCAGAAATGTGCAACAATTTCATCTTAACAGTCTCTTCTCATTGCATTTGTGAAGAGAAGTTTGAATGCTTTAGGATCCAGGTCTCTCAATACTATCTAACTCAAACCGAGGCTTGTATCTCACTTCGGCACGTCAGAACATGTTTTCCACTAATACAGAGGTCTGTAGTTAATTGAGAGCGCTTCATAAACGTGTCTGATTTATAATAGGACATAAAGTGATTCCTTCCATAAACCACCAGTGCAATCTACAGTCTAATTACAACAACACCATAAATCACGAATAAATCTGAGGAAAACAATATAAACATACAAAACTTTGCTAGAAAGTAAACAGTGTTAAAACTATGAAAAGCAGCAGAACGGAGTCATAAAAGCTCATTTAAAGGCTGATATTATGAAGATCATAGAAAATTACAGCGGTCTATAGATGGTAAGCAATCCATTATTGTGTGTAATGGGCAGAACGCTGTGTTATTATGTCTGAAGTGTATCCGGTAGCGGACATCTCTCGCTGATGATGCCATATCCCATAATTTATGACATATATGTCCCTATATCGCCAGTGACGCCGTCATATATGCTAAATATAAGACAATATATTGCTATCACATATATACATATCTCTACATATATGTTGATATACGTTTTTAACATGTATAAATTTGCCATATTAAATGAGTATATTGACATATTTTAATATGATGTATATGATTATTATTTATATAATACTGTATGTTTTGATCATATATGTCACCGATATGTTTAATTTATATATGCCAAACTATTTACTATTTAACTATTTATTTCAAGTCTAAATATCCACATTTCATTTAAATTTCTATCTAATTTTTGAATCTTTTATAAATAAAATGTATTATTTATTATTATTTTACCTCTTCTTGACCAGCTCATAAAAACAAAACAAATACTACACAATTCATATTTGAAAACTGATAATTATATATGTGACATGTATATAAAAAAACACTATTATACATAAATAAAAAATATATGGGCTGGTTTTATTATCAATTGTTAAATTTTCTAATAGGTTTATATATGGGCATATATATTTTATATATGTGGATATATTTCATATATGTATATTTCATATGTGTTCATATATTACATTTCCGTATGGGATGAGAAAGTCGAGCAGGAATGACAAATGAGCAACATATTAATGAGCTTTTTATGATTGTTTCCGGACAGGTTTCCTCATCCAAACACTCCTCATCTTCTATTGTTCATGTAAACAGACAAAAGTCATTAACTTTACGGCCTTCCGTGTTTTTTTACTGTTATACGGATCAAAACACAGGTGAAGAAGAAGCGAGCTTTGACAAAAGCTTGATTTTCTCAGCTTTTTGTTCAAAATGTTGCTATTTTTATGAAATTTACCCACATTCAAGTGTTCATAAAAAACAAATACATGAAACTAGACTAAAAATTTTTTTTTTTTCAGGTCTTTCTTTTGATATATTGCTTGATCAGATATTCATACAATAAAATATTCTGGGGGCCATGAAACTATTGTGAAAATGGTCAAAAACTTACTTAAAAATACTTAAAAGGTACTTGCAGAACTTGCCTCAAACTAATTTTAGTAGTACTTCATCTTATTTGAGGTGTTTGCCAAGGCATTTCATCTAATATTTATATTTTATTTTATGTTACCTTTATTTCAATTCCCGAAAATCAAGCCCAGTCAGCAACATAGTGTCGGCCCAGATCCGGGCCGTGTGGATTAAAGGGATAGTTCACTGTAAAATAAGCATTCGGGCATCTTTTGCTCACCCTCATGTTGGTCTCAACAACTATGACTTGTTTTCGTTCGTCAAAAACAAAAGTAGAAGTGTAGCGGAGTGTATGTGCTGCTTTTTAAATGGGAAACAAAGATGTCAAATTCCCAAAAGCACCATTAAATCATAATGAAAGTATAGTCTATTCAACTCATGGACCATATACCAAGTCTTCTGAATTCATACGATAGCGTTGTGTGAGGAACACGCCAACATGTGCTTTGTTATTCACTGGAATAGGCCACGTCCATGCATCAACTGAATACAGTTTTCAGTCCTGTATTTGAGAGTTTGTATTTGAGTAAAACCGTACGTTCAACACACAGTTCATGCTATGATAAGAGAACACAGGTTTGACTCCCGTTGCACATAAAATAAAATAAATAAAAAAGTTGCTGTGTGAACGAGACATTTCCAGACTCGCACCTGTAAGTAAATGCAGTTATCAATCCTCAAAAAAACATAGTTTCAATGCATTGAAGAATAAAAAAAAGCACCTCAGAGATTATAAATCCTAAGAAAGTCAATAAATAACGACAGAATATTCCGTTTTTGAACTATACTGAATAAAATTATAAACGCAACACTTTTGCCCCCATTTTTCATGAGCTGAACTCAAAGATCTAAGACTTTTTCTATGTACACAAAAGGCCTATTTCTCTCAAATCCCAATACAGTAAAACTGCACATTTGACAGTAGATTGGCCTTTTATTGTGGCCAGCCTAAGGCACACCTGTGCACTAATCGTTCTGTCTAATCAGCATCTTGATACTCGAGGAAGAAGAGCACGAGGTGGGCAGTCTGGATATCTCCCACCACCAACTAGCCGCTCATTGGGATTTGGAGAATTGCTGGTAAAAATGAGTCTTTGTAAATGACAAATTTCTGAGGAATATGGTTTAAAGGTGAACTATGCAGGTTTTTTACCTTAACTGAACAGCTTCGGAGTCATTGGAATGGTTATATTACTTTATTATATTACTATGAACAATATTTGAGAGAAATAGACCTTTTGTGTACATAGAAAAAGTCATATCTTTGAGTTCAGCTCATGAAAAATGGGGGCAAAAACAAAAGTGTTGCGTTTATAATTTTGTAAAAATGAACAATATTTGAGAGAAATAGACCTTTTGTGTACATAGAAAAAGTCATATCTTTGAGTTCAGCTCATGAAAAATGGGGGCAAAAACAAAAGTGTTGCGTTTATAATTTTGTTCAGTGTAAATCCTAAGAAAATCAATAAATAGCAGTTTTGGAACTATATTCCTTTTTAAAAACATGCATTTAGACACAAACGCATGCCGTTCCAATGCAACACAAAAACTGACACAAAGACGGACCGAAAAGCATGAAACGCAAAGAAATGAAGTGGCATTATTGTGCTGTAATCCTGTTAGCGCAGGAAACATGCTGTCATTGACTTCTCCACCCAAACCGACAGCATCCAGAACAACTCATCAATGATCCATGCTGGGACAATCCTTTATTATCCCAGCAATATTTAATATTCAATGCTTGTTTATGCTGAACTCATTTTACTTGACATACCTTCTCTCTGAGCTCGGAGAAGAACAATAAAATGTCAAAAACTCAATGACGGTTGCCTGACTGTGGAAACGGAGGCGCATGTCCATCCATAAATGTTGTTGAAAGCGCTCCACTATACAGACTTTTCTGTGTACGCTTGACCAAACTCAGATCATCGTGCATCTGGAAAGCAGAAAATGACAGTGCTCTTGTCTATACGCAGCTCCTATTAGCATTAATACCATCTGTTAGTCATCAGGAGAAGTCACTCATGCCTTAATAGTCTGTCTTTATGTATCATAAACATTTTAAGCTCAAAGCTGTCATAGATGATTAAGTGTTCCATTATCTTTGCTTTTCTTCTCCAAGTTCATCTCAACTCTTCTGCGCGCTTTCCAGAGACTTCTGAAGGTTTGCTCCACGCCGATGTGGTTTTGCTACAGCCACGAGTGCTTATTACTCCTCAGATTTGCAGTTTATTAATAATAGTAGATAAATGATAGTTGAATAACAACGCTGGGAAGTGCAAAAGGCAAAACAAACTGGAACTCAGAAAGTAAAACAACAAATGTGATGTTAAGAATATTTAAATATTATAATTAAAAACTAATAAAAATGACAAAAGCAAATAACAAAATTTCTAAAATTATATAAAAATTACTAAATATAAATATGACAATAAAGGTTATTTCAAAAACTAGAATAAAAGGTACATAGAAATATTAAAAAAACAAATAAAAATGACAGAAAAAGCAAATGACAAAAATTTTATTAAAACTGAAATTAAAAGTTGTCAAAATGTTGATAATAGTATGTACATAAAACCTAAAATAACACTGGTATTAAATATTAATGAATTATATGAAAAGATAAGAAAAACTAAAAAAATTAAAAAAATTCTTAAATTGTATAAAAATATAAATATGAAAATAAAGGTTATTTCAAAGTACTTCTAAAAATTAGAATAAATGGTACATATAAAATATAAAAAAATATATAAAAATAAAAATGACAGACAAAGCAGATAACAAAAAACTGAAATGAAATGTTGTCAAAATGTTAATAATTAGTATTATAGTATGTACATAAAACCTAAAATAACACTGGTATTCAATATTTACAAATGATATCAAATATTAATATAAATATTTAAAAAAAATCTAAAATTGTATTAAAATAAATTAAAATATAAATATGACAATAAAGGTTATTTCAAAGTACTTCTAAAAACTTGAATAAAAGGTACATAGAAATATAAAAAACTAATAAAAATGACAAAGCAGATAACAAAAATTAAATTAAAACTGAAATTAAAAGTTGTCCAAAATGTTAATAATAGTATTATAGTATGTACATAAAACCTAAAATAACACTGGTTTTAAATATTTACAAATGATAATCAAATATTAATATAAATATTAAGAAAAAATGACAAAAGCACAAAGACATTCTAAAACTAGAGAGCAAATGTATAGTATAGAGAATAGAGATGTATAGAATTTGATGGTAAATATTCATATTGAGATCTTTTGATGACAGACGTGGGAAATATGAGACATTTCTGAAACTAGATGCAGACAAATCTGAGAATGGACACATTTCAGAAGATTCAGAAGAATATTGTGGTCCACGCGGTGGAAGTGAGTAATGTGTGTATCTGAAGCATGTTGTGTGTTGGGAGCACCTGCTCATCAGAAGAGTAATATGAATGCACAGTGGGTTTAGCTTCACCAGCCGCCATCTGCTATCAATATCATTAGCATTCGCCATGACCAATTGTAATATTAGATTATTGAATACCCAGAGGGTGATGAATACAAGCACACAATTCTGCATATCATTACAGCTTGTGGAATATAGAGAGGGATGTGCTCAGGCTACAGCCTTTGAAATGTGACTTATGTTGCGTGTGTTTTTAGTGCATGACGCAAATAAAGCTTCTGCTTTTCTGGAGACTTTTCTGATTTATGATTCATATCATGCAAAACTGCATCTCAGTGTTGTTAGTGCTAACAAAAACTATTTAAAAAATTATAGTTTTTATTTTATTTTTTATATATATATATTATTATTTTTTATGTTATATATAAAAACGTTATAGTTTTTCATAGTTATTTTTTTAAACAAATGCAATTCATTGAAAAAAATTTTTTTTAATTAAATATATTATTTTAATATAAATTATAATAAAAATGCATAAAAGCTGAATAGAAATGTAAGGAAAACTAATAAAAATGACAAAAGCAGATAACAAAATGACTGAAAATATAAAAATTAAGTTTAAATATAAATATGACAATAAAACTTATTGCAAAGTACTACTAAAAAGTAAAATAAAAGCTAAAGAGAAATATAAAAAACTCAAATAAAATTAAAACTGAAAATAAAATTTAAGTAAAAATATTAATAATAGTATTATAGTATGTAAAATAACACTGGTATTCCAAATATTTACAATTTATAATAAAATATAAATATTAAGAAAAACTAATAAAAATTACAAGCACTTACAGAAATTCTAAAACTAGAGAGCAAATGTATACTATATACGCGTATACTATAATAAAAAAAAAATAAAAAAAAATTAAATATATTAAAATGGTATATTATTTTAATATAAATCATGATAAAAATAAATAAAAGCTAAATAAAAATGTTAGGAAAACTAATAAAAATTACAAAAGCAGATAACAAAATGACAACTGAAAATATAAAACTAAGTTTAAATATAAATATGACAATAAAAGTTATTGCAAAGTACTACTAAAAAGTAAAATAAAAGCTAAAGAGAAATATAAAAAACTCAAATTAAGACTGAAAAAAAAAATTTAAGTCAAAATATTATAGTATGTACATGCTATGTCAAATAACACTGGTATTCCAAATATTTACAATTTATAATAAAATATAAATATTAAGAAAAACTAATAAAAATTATAAGCACATATGAAATTCTAAAATTAGATGTATATTTATGAGTTGATATTGAGATCTTTTGATGACAGTTTGAGATATTTCTGAAACTAGATGATATAACTGGGTCATTTTCTCCAGAAGATATTTGAGATGTCATTGGCTATTTATATTTAATATACAGACAGTTATTTGTAGGGCACATACAGTGTGTTTTTCAGGTCAGATTAGCATTAAGAAGAAGCCTGAATGGAAACATTTGACACATCTAGTGATAAAAACAAGTCGACCGCATGGCCTTTTCATATTGCTCTGTCTGTCACCTGACCTCAACTCAGCAAGTTCCTGTCATGTAGAACTATGATGTCTGAAGACACATGGTGGCACTCTGTAGTTCCAGCAGCTTTTAAAGAAAACATTTGACCAATCGGCACGAGGCCTGCTCTGCAGACGATCTTTAATTCAGACTTTTGCATTAAATATGCATCATGAGCATCTGCTGCCCTGGACGCACGTGGCCTTTAGTGCAAAACTCAAAGTGTTGTTCTAAGTATTTAATGTGTGTGTCTAAACTCCTGAAACGCCCACATTGTAGTCACAATATTCCTCATTTAAATATTGAATATGCAGAATAAAGGGGCGGGGCCTGGTTGAGTTAGTTAGTAGTGTGTTAAACTGGCGGTTATGGTAAGGGGCGGGACATTTCCCAAACACTCGAAGCGCTCAACCAATCGCAACACACTGATCCAGCCGACCAATCAGAGCACAGTGTGCTTTTCAGAAGGAGGGGCTTCATAGAGACAGGAAGTAAACAGAGCGTTAGACAGACTGGGGCCCTGTCCCAAATGACGCACTTCATGTGGACTTTCGGTCTCGTGGACTTAAATTGCACGTGCTCGCTGAGTCTACGAGTCCGTAGGCCGTCCCATTCATAATTTTAACGCTCTGAAGTGTGCTCAGCAGCGCCCCCTTTGTACCCTTGAAGCGGTCTTCCGCGAAGCCCGCATAGATGCAGGCTTCACGCACTTTAACTACCCAGGAATCCTTGCGAATTTGCGAAAGGCCAATCAGACAACGAATGGGAGGAGCTTTCGCTCACGTTAACATGAGAAGAACATATTTAAGTGTAAATATCATTATGGTTTTTATGACCTATGTGTACATTTTACCAGTTATTACCTACAGTTTATACAAACATATTGTCATCAACCAGTGGTTGATGTCTCAAACATAAATATATATTTATATTTAATATAAACATAAATAGTGCACTGAATAATAGGCTACGATTGCATTATGATTCATTAAATAAATATAACCGAATGTCAGGGCTTTACTGAATCATATGTAAATGTAGAAATATAATATTTAAACAACAACCGGACCGTCTTCCTATTTCCGGCGTGGCGATCGAGTCTGTCCCAAAAATACCTCTCAATGCGCCCTCGTGCACTCGCGCAAAGGGCCCTATAAGTCTGCACTACATGACGTCACCAAAGTGTGGACTCTGAGGAAGTCCACAAGTCCGGAGTGTGCCAATTGGGACAGGGCCTGGGAAGAGAGGAGCCGCAACAATGGAGAATATGAGGAAAATAATCAACATTCAAGCAGGAAAACCTGTTCTAGTAGAGACAAATAAATTTAATATTTTGTAAAAAAGTGCCCGTTAAGAATATGAAAATGTTATCAATACAGGTTTTTATAACAATAATCTTCCATCAAAGGAGCTGATTTACTGACTTAAACTGAAAGTGTTTTTTTTCTCAAAAGTCTTAGATAGATTATGCTGAAGATTTAACCCAGCTCTAAAGCAGAATTATTTGCATCTTCTGTGGAGTAGCCAATCCCATGATGCACTGCAACAAGCTCAGCAAATAAATGAACCAAGATGGCTTTTTTAGTCACTGCATGGTCAATTTTTAGATTTTGCCTTATTTTGTTTGCGTAACTTAGTGGACTAGTTGAAAGAAAACATCCCAAATACACATTTGAGTGTTTATTGTATTGCATCTGTAGAGTTCAGTTACAATTAAAGATCGTTTTTCTCTAAATTATAGTTTGAAAATGAGTCAGAAATCCCCACTTTGGCGGGTTTACACTGTTTTATTCCTATCTGAAGATTTATTTATTTTATTCCTATCTATTCTGAAGATCTGAATATTCTGTTTTTTTTTTCATAATTCGCTTGATTTATTTAACATTTTATTCCTAAAAATGAAATGAATGCAAATTGGTGCATATTTAATTAGATAATGCCCAATTTGCATATTTAAACATAGCATTTCAGAAAACTAAAAATTATAAAAATCTTAATAGTGATGAATTAAAATGTTATTCACCTGTAGTGTCTTGCCTTAAAGTCCCCCTGTGGTGAAAATCAAGTTTAATTTTGTTTATATGTGTCTTTTATGTGTTTTAAGACAAACCATGTGTAAGTTCATAAGTGGACAGCATTGCTGAGTATTTTCTGCTTAAAACTGCAGTGAACCAAAGACAGTCTCAAAAACACGGTTTGAAATCGCTGGTGTTTCTGACGTCACACACTACCTTGTAACCAATCAGATCAACGTGTGATCGTCAACCAGTGGATCTCTGAGTGAGTGAGTGAGTGGAGGCGGGGCTTATTTGCATATTCATAGAACTGTGTAACCAATCATATCAACGTGTGATCGTCAACCAGTGGATCTCTGAGTGAGTGAGTGAGTGAGTGAGTGGAGGCGGGGCTCATTTGCATATTCATAGAACTGCGCATACTAATGAGGCAAGGGTGTCGAGTTACATTCAATATATTTTAAAGGCATGAAGAAAGCATTTTCACGGTAAAAACGTTTAAATGTGTAACTTTGGTGATCAAAGATGAGAAAATTATTGACTACAGGGGGACTTTAAAATATGCAGGTATTTAAATGCATTTGTTCAATAACAAAAGATAAAATTCACACTTTAACCTAATATGTATTCTTATGCTCAATAGGCTTTGAGAGTGCACAAAAAGACTGGGCATCACAAGCAATACTCTCTGTTTTCGGTAACACTTTATTTTGATGGTCCACTTTAGTCATTCTACTAACTATACAGTAACTCCAACTTTCAGTCATTAGAGTATTAGTCGACTCTCTGCTTAATTTAACACTTTATTTTGATGACTTTACACCTACTTACTCTACTAACCTGAACTCTAACCCACAGTCTACTAATACTCTAATGAGAGCTAGTTGACATGAAGGTGAAACGTCACAGAATGTCTAAAGAGGACCATCAAAATGAAGTGCAACCATATTTTTTTTTCAGCATAGCCTCAATATGTGAACTTCGCCCCGTTGAGCCTTTGCCATTCTCAATACAAATATATTTGCAGGCTGCTTTTGTCAAGTGCAGCACCGCTGGAAACCACAGGTGTATCACTGCAAAGATTGACAGTTTGAGGCTTTCATTTGGAGGGTCTGGAAAGTAGTCGCTCTGATGGTTCTCAGGAAGCCAGCGTGTAACCGGCTTTGAAGATCAGAAGAGCTGGTGTGGTGCGTGAACTGAAGATGAAGTCTCGTGATGTCAACAGGACACACAGTGACCTTTAGAGAAAGCACACGCTGATGCTTTTCTTTTGCATGTATTTACTGAGTACATGCTAGAGTTCCTGGAAGAAAGCGTCGAGTTAAGGACACTTGAACTTCAATGTGTCGTCGGAACGCTGGAGAAAAAAACAGGCCAAAATATTTGAGCTTCTAAAATATCTCTTCAATATCTTTTAGAAGCAATACCAACATTGCTTAAAAACATCATAACTGATCATAATGTTATGACACATATGCAGTTTTTACACAGTTAATTTAGTCGAACACTTTAGTTACGTATAAGTTAACTACTTTAAAGTATAAAATGTCCATCTTTTGGGAACCGGTGTTATTTTATTATCATCAATATATATATGGCTATAGTTTTCACTTTTGTATTATCTGTGTTCATTTTATTTTAGTTAAAATTTTTGTAATTTTGTTGCGTTTTTTATTGTTTTATGTACTAGTTTTTATTCATTCTTATTTCAGTTCCAGGTTTAGTTATTTTAGTACAAGTTAAATGGATGGATGGATGATGGATGGACGGATGGATGGATGGATAGATAGATAGATAGATAGATAGATAGATAGATAGATAGATAGATAGATAGATAGATAGATAGATAGATAGATAGATAGATGGACGGATGGATGGATGGACGGACGGACGGACGGACGGACGGACGGATGGATGGATGGATAGATAGATAGATAGATGGACGGATGGATGGATGGATGGATGGATGGATAGATAGATAGATAGATAGATAGATAGATAGATAGATAGACAGACAGACAGACAGACAGACAGACGGACGGACGGATAGATAGACAGATAGATAGATGGACGGATGGATAGATGGACGGATGGATGGATGGATGGATGGACGGACGGACGGACGGACGGACGGATAGATAGATAGATAGATAGATAGATAGATAGATAGATGGACGGATGGATAGATGGACGGGTGGACGGATGGATGGATGGATGGATGGATGGATGGATGGATGGATAGATAGATAGATAGATAGATAGATAGATAGATAGATAGATAGATGGACGGGTGGATGGATGGATGGATGGATGGATGGATGGATGGATGGATGGATAGATAGATAGATAGATAGATAGATAGATAGATAGATAGATAGATAGATAGATAGATAGATAGGCAGATAGATAGATAGATAGATAGATAGATAGATAGATAGATAGATAGATAGATAGATAGATAGATGGATGGATGGATGGATGGATGGATGGATGGATGGATGGATGGATGGATGGATAGATGGACGGATGGATAGATGGACGGGTGGACGGATGGACGGATGGATGGATGGATGGATGGATGGATGGATGGATAGATAGATAGATAGATAGATAGATAGATAGATAGATAGATAGATAGATAGATAGATAGATAGATAGATAGATAGATAGATAGATAGATAGATAGATAGATAGATAGATGGACGGGTGGATGGATGGATGGATGGATGGATGGATGGATGGATGGATGGATAGATAGATAGATAGATAGATAGATAGATAGATAGATAGATAGATAGATAGATAGATAGATAGATAGGCAGATAGATAGATAGATAGATAGATAGATAGATAGATAGATAGATAGATAGATAGATAGATAGATAGATGGATGGATGGATGGATGGATGGATGGATGGATGGATGGATGGATGGATGGATGGATGGATGGATGGATGGATGGATGGATGGATGGATGGATGGATGGATGGATGGATGGATGGATGGATGGATGGATGGATAGATTGATAGATAGATATCTGGTCAGCTTTTAGCATATGTGTGGATGTGATGTGTTTCTTCTTCATCTCCTCCTCATCCTCATCGTGTGACAGGAGGATTGTTATCTCAGGACCTATTCACGTGTTTGACAGCGCGTCTGAATCCAAGGCTGAGGGTTTTATTGTAGTGTCGGCTTCTCGTTGAAATAATTTATGTGGATTGCACAGATGTTGTTCAGATCCTTGTTTTTTTCCACTCAATTACAGAATCCATCTTGCTGTTTTAATTATCCTATGAAAAGCCCATCTTCCTCTCCCACTCCTCTTTTTAAGCTCATATTAAGTCCCCCTGTACGGTCTGGAACTATTTCAATGTGCCATCTCCATCGCTGCGTCTTCCGTCCCGTAGTATTGTGCATTGTTTGTGTTGGCACCTCGGCTTTATCATGGGGTTTGATGGAAACGCTTCTTGGATGATGCTCAACTGAAGCGAGAGCAAATCCATCATGTTATGTTTTACTTAAAAGTCAACATGAAATCAAAATTGCCCATATTTACTTTCTTAATGCACACTCCTGGTCTCGTTGTGCGGGATTCATCTCATTATTTGCTATAAATTACTTTCATTGTCACCAAAACTTTTTCCAATCCCTCCTATCCTGTCATATTATTTACCATTTCCCCTCAGACTCCAAAAGGATTTAGAAATCTTACAAAATTGCATTATGATGTACACTATGTAAATATGACAATTAATGTCTTTTAAATGACGTAGTACATGTAATATTGAGTAAGAGAAGGTATATAAACTCACATAGCCTAAATGCATGCTATTATATGTCACTATGTTTGTACTTTTTTATTCAGATCACTATTTTTGTTTGTTATTAGATATCACAAAAACAGACTCTTCATGGGGATGAAATATTTCATGATGATCATAAGAAGTAAAATGGGTTGCAATCTCAATATTTCTTTCTAAAGCTACTTTTTGTAATTGTCTCATTTAACACAAAAATGACTTTGAATTTCTCTTGCCAGATTTGATGTTTTTGATGAATTTAAATAATTTAATTGTATGATTTTTATTAAAAAAAAAATTTAATCATATTATTTTTTTATTTTATTTTAGCCTATATTGTTTATTTTGTTTAGTTTTTTTTTCCATTTATGTTTATTATATTTTATTTTATCAGTAAATCATGCAAAATTAGTTTTTTTCACTTCCATTTTTCCAATTTAACCCATTTCAACTTCGCTTAAGTTATACAAGATGTAGCAAAGCAAGATTTGAACAGATCAGTTGAATTGACTACAGACAATGTGATTATATTGTGAAATCTATGTTGCACTGTGTATAATTCTTGCATCCTAGCGCTGCGTCCTCTCTCTTCTCTGTTTTATCTTGAGAAGACGTACTGTTTGCTTTCCACTGTTGTTGTCTCCATCCTCTGCAGTCATTACAGGAAAGCTGGAGTATTTCCACATTGGTGGTGAAGACTCCAGCGGGTCAGAGCGTGAGCTTTTCACTGCAGTACAGAGCCAATGTTCTGCATTGTGGAGGAAAAACTGTGGCGTAGTTTCAAGCCTACAGCTAAACACGGCGGTTTGATGTGTCGCTCCAGACTGAAGATGACATTTGTCCCCAGTCCGACCGGATGCCGCATGAAAAATTCACTCAGACGAGGAGAAGCTCCAAGAAATCGACATTTCTCCCGCGACTTTCACTTCGGGGAGAGCAAGGTGAGCAGAACTCGCACTTGTCATGGATGCACGCTTCTGACAAACATAAGTAGATGCTAATGGCGAATTCGTGACAGAGCAGAGTCCCACCACCATATGGCTAATTGCCACAACAATATCG
>NC_136885.1:35093524-35112652 GCF_949152265.1 Phoxinus phoxinus
AATAACCAACCGAGACAAAGATAAAGAGGCAGAGGTGAAGTAAGTCACTATAATGACTCCTATTGTCTATTATAAAACATCGTTCAGCACTCAAAGATGATCCGCAGTTTCAGTAATTCTGCGTTTTGATTCTTTTGCTGTTGTTTATAAACTACATTACTTGGAGTGATATATATAAAAAAAAAATATATATATATATATATATATATCATTATGATCTTTGCTTTGCTGTAATGAATTGGGGGTAGACATAGATAGGTTACATTACTTGGAGTGATATTATATATATATATATATATATATATATATATATATATATATATATATATATATATATATATATATATATATATATATATATATATATATATATATATATATATATATATATATATGCCCAATTCAGTATACAGCAAAGCAAAGATCATAATGAGATTTTTTTTTTTTTTCATCACATTGCAAACAAATCCTAAAAACAAATTTCTTTATGCTCAAAATAATTTCTTATGTATTCCCTTTGATTTTGAGGTGAAATATTAATTTTACTTATAAAGCACTTTACAACTGCACATGCAGACCAACATGCTGTACAGTCAACATACAAATACATAGGCCTACATTAACATAAAAAATTAAAAAATTATGAAAATATTCAAAACAAAAATATATACGAGGCTTACAGACACAAACAGTCAACATACAAATACATACATTAACATAAAACATTAAAAAATGAGCATTGACAGGACTTCCACACACAAGCCCAATCCGATCTCAGGTTACAACAACAACAACAACAGTGCACAAAAGATAAATAAGCAACCGAGACACAGATAAAGACTCCATATTGTCTATTATAAAGCATGCTGTAGTTCCAGCGCTCAAACCTGATCAGATGATCCGCACAGTTTCAGTTTTTTTGCCGTTTTGATTATTTTGCTGTTGTTTATAAACTACATTACTTGGAGTGATTGTTTACTGAGATCATTGTTATTAATAAATGTAACTAATAATTGAATACTAGTGTCTTTTATTGGACTAATATCATCAGAACTACAAGACAAAATAAGTCATTATGTTTTGCATAAAGAAAATTAAGCCTAATTTAGAATTTTTTAGCATGATGGCATATTTGATCAATAACCTCCTCTAATTCTCATTACTATAATATCCAGATGCTTCTTGTAAATCCCATTATTATGATATTAGAATGTCATTACTGTAATACTTACTGTTTTTTTTTAGTTTTTTTTTACCATTATGTTCTTTGCATTGCTGTAATTATTTATTCCCTTTGTTTTGAGGTGAAATATTCATTCATTCATTCATTGAATTTATTTAATGCATTTAATGTATAAAGCACTTTACACACATACTGTACAATCAACATACAAATACATAAATTAAAACATAAAAAACTGTGAGCCTTGACAGGATTTGTGAGATTCCTCCTGTCATTATCACTTGTACAGTGTGTGTTACAGAAATGTCTTCTCAGTTCAGAGAGTTTCAGGCACGCCTCTTATCATAGGTGTCCTTCATTCATCAGGACATTATCATATGCACATTATGTATTTATGTATCTACATCACTTTCTCCCGTTTTCAGAGTGCAGCCAATATTCGGGAGAGGAAACACACTCTCCCTGACGGGTCTCGGTGGGTGGTCAGGGAAAATGAGCAGTAATGACCGAGTGTGTGAGCTCTTGAGAGGCGCGTGATTGGCTGCTTCTCTGGAGGTGACGGTGAGGTGGCTCTTCATATTAGTTTGCTTTGTACTTAATGAGGCAGCGGGCCATGAAGGTCCAAGCACTCATAAATGATGTATTCATTAAATCAATGGTGCTTAATGATGACTGTAAAGACACGAGCGACCTGGCTTCTCCTGTCGGGCACACATTACTGTGGAGACTGCCAGCTGGGGGACGTGGACGTTTACACCATTTACTCTGTCAATGAGAAGCTTAAGACTAATAAATGACGGCACTTCAGCTTCAGGAGGATTACACGGGCGCCTGGAGGACTCACACCGTCTATCTTTCCATCTTTCTATCCATCCATCCATCTATTTCTATCCATCCATCCATTCATCTTTCTATCTATCCATCCATCTATCTATCTATCTATCTATCCATCCATCTATCCATCCTTCTATCTATCTGTCCATCCATCTATCTGTCCATCTATCTGTCCATCTATCTGTCCATCTATCCATCCATCTATCTATCTGTCCATCTATCTATCCATCCATCCATCCATCCATCCATCCATCCATCTATCTATCCATCTATCCATCCTTCTATCTATCTGTCCATCCCATCCATCCATCCATCCATCCATCTATCTATCTATCTATCTATCTATCTATCTATCTATCTACTATCCATCCTTCTATCTATCTGTCCATTCATCCATCTGTCCATCTATCTGTCCATCTATCTATCTATCCATCCATCCATCCATCCGTCTATCTATCCATCCATCTATCTATCTATCTGTCCATCTATCCATCCATCCATCCATCCATCCATCTATCCATTCATCTTTCTATCTATCCATCCATCTATATATCCATCCATCTATCTATCTATATATCTATCTATCTATCTATCCATCCATCCTTCTATCTATCTGTCCATCCATCCATCTGTCCATCTATCTATCCATCCATCCATCCATCCATCCATCCATCCATCCATCCATCTATCTATCCATCCATCCATCTATCTGTCCATCTATCCATCCATCCATCCATCTATCTATCTATCTATCTATCCATCTATCCATCCTTCTATCTATCTGTCCATTAATCCATCCATCCATCTATCTATCTATCTATCTATCTACTATCCATCCTTCTATCTATATGTCCATCCATCCATCCATCTGTCCATCTATCTGTCCATCTATCTATCTATCCATCTATCTATCTATCTATCTATCTGTCCATCTATCTATCCATCCATCCATCCATCCATCCATCTATCTATCCATCTATCCATCCATCCATCCATCTATCCATCCATCCATCCATCCATCCATCTATCTATTCATCCATCCATCTATCCATCCATCTATCTATCCATATGTCCATCTATCTGTCCATCCATCTATCCATCCATCCATCCATCTATCCATCCATATGTCCATCTATCTGTCCATCCATCCATCCATCTATCTATCTATCCATCTATTCATCCATCTATCCATCCATCTATCTATCCATATGTCCATCTATCCATCCATCCATCCATCCATCTATCTATCCATCCATCTATTCATCCATCTATCCATC
The DNA here is from genome assembly GCF_949152265.1 of Phoxinus phoxinus. NCBI lineage: Eukaryota > Metazoa > Chordata > Actinopteri > Cypriniformes > Leuciscidae > Phoxinus > Phoxinus phoxinus. The sequence goes on from NC_136885.1 coordinate 35,096,819, forward strand.
CATCTATCTATCCATATGTCCATCTATCTGTCCATCCATCCATCCATCTATCCATTCTGATATTTGACATATTTCAGACAGATATGAGAGGTCAAGGAAGCAGCAGGATCTTGATATCACACATTCGGCCAGAGAGATTACAACTGTGACAGAAAATGACAGCTGCTCTTAACTGTAAGTGTTTAATAACAATAATTCATAAGATTGAAATTATTTGCGCTCAGTTAATTTGAGGGCATTTGTCTGTTCTTCTGCAATGTGTTCGCCTTCCTTTCTCGTGTGGAGCCGTGTGTCCCTGCGGATCATCGAGCGCATTAGAGGTAAGATAACTGGTGTCCTCTCTCTCTCTCTCTCTCTCTCTCTCTCTCTCTCTCTCTCTCTCTCTCTCTCTCTCTCTCTCTCTCTCTCTCTCTCTCTCTCTCCTCTCTCTCTCTCGGTTCATCCAGCAGATCTGCAGGCGTAATGTAGAAGTTGTCAAGAGCGGTAAATAAGCAGACTGATATGTATTATCTCTGTAATGGCTCCAGGACTACATCTCACTGGTCTGATGCTGTCGTTAATCGTCAAGGATTTCGATTTGGGACAAATCCCAAAGGTGACACTAATGTATCCAAATATATTTGCAACAGATGTTGGTTTTTATTTTTAATGATGGAACAAGAGTTTAAGATTTTCATTATCATCAAATAGCAAGTTTTTAAATGAGGCCTTTGCCGGCAGTATAATGTGAGAAGTGTACCACCTACTGGCCACAAATTGCTTTTCAACACATCATTATCTCGCACTGTAGTGTGTCAACATTAGTACAGTACACAAATAAGATGAAATCATCTTTGCCAGGAGCAAACTAATGGAGTTACGCCATTTCTCGATATAACCTGTGGTGTTTTGATGGAAAAGAGGAAAGAGATTTACTTATATGCATGGAATATTAAATCGCTTAATGTATTTCTTGTGATTTTCTCGCTGTGATGCACTTTAATCTGTAGAATATGAAAATCTGAAGTTATTTATTTAATGCAGATCACTTTAAATCAGTGGTTCTCAACCGGGTCTGCTTTTACGCTACACAATACCATGCTAAAGGAAGAAAAATGTATTTAACATTAATCAAAATAATAATAAATTAGAAAATACATAAACAATAGCCATTTTTACCAAGTGTCGGATGAATTTGCAGTAATATATCATGGAGTTTGATTGGATGCAGTTTTGCTTTTATGTGCAATGGCATCGGATCTTTTCCTCTGTCTGTCTGTGATGTTCAGTGATAGTTTTACTGTTTTATAATGTACAGTTTAGTGTAAAAAGCAGCACACATGGGTCAAATACAGCTATTCCAGTTTGCATTGAGTCTTTGCATGTATGCATTTAGAATAACTGTTTGCATGCAGTCTTTCCTAAATAGATGTGTGATTATAATTAGAGGCTGAAAATCCTGGTTTGCATGTTTTTTTGGGGCTAATATTTTCCATAATTCCTTGCACTACACAAGAGGAGGTTGTTTTGCTTGGTTGGTTAGGGATGTTAAAACCAAAAAGTGAAGTAATAAGCAATTTAACAATTATGTATGTGAATGTATCCAAACACAATAAGGTCTGTGATATAAAGGTGCAGTTTTCTGATGTGGTAATCTGCCATACCACTAGACTAATGAGTCATGATCAGCTTCTTTATTCATTCTTAATAGTTTTGTCCTGCCTATAGGGCACCAAGTGACAAAAACACCAGTTCATGACGGACTTTTTTTGAGATAACAATACAACCCTCCTGTTTCCTCTGACTCTTAGACAGGACAATAGGACGTGTTTACTCTTTTAAATCGGGAAGTTTAGGCAAGTCGGCCACATCCTAATGCTCAAAGATGTTCTTAAGCCATATATACTTTACACTATACCGTTTAAAATGTTGGGGTCGGTAAGATTTTCAATGCTTTTGAAAAAAAAATTGTATTAGTAGGTGGTATGTATTATAAGTCTCTTAATTTTTTTTTTAATACAGCAAAAACAGTAATATTGCGAAATATTTTTACAATGTATAGTAAAGTGTAATTTATTCCTGTGATCAAAGCTGAATTTTCAGCATCATTACTCCAGGCTTCAGTGTCACATGATCCTTCAGAAATCAGTATAATATGAATATTTTAATTACATTATTATTATTATCAATGTTGAAAAGGGTTGATATGACAATCACTGATTTGTCGAATGATATTGACGATATGAGATTGCTGGATAAGAATAAATATGCTCGGTTCTCTAATTTGTATTTCTTTGCTCCTGGTCACTTCACTGTCTCTGTCTTCTGACGAAGGCCGTGATTCTGGTTAAAGAGATATAATACATGGACAGTGGTAGATGATAGACTATTAAGTGTGAGATATGAGGCCTTTTCTCATTGGGGGACTCCAACTCTTTCTTTAAAACGGGCCTCCGAATAGCAAAGGCCTCTCATAACTGTGACTGTAACATATCTATTTTCGGTATGGAAATTGCACATTTTGAGTTTTAAGATTTGCGATATGTGACCATGGACCACAAAACCAGTCACATCGGTCAATTTTTTAAAATTGATATTTATACATAATCTGCAAGCTGAATAAATGAGCTTTCCATTGATGTGTGGTTTGTTAGGATAGGACAATATTTGGTTGAGATACAACTATTGAAAATCTGGAATCTGAGGAGCAAAAAAATGTAAACATTGAGAAAATCTCCTTTAAAGTTGTGCATTTATGTTCACGATTGTGCTGCATTCACTCACAAAAATACATGTTTTATATATTTACGGTAGGAAATGTACTAAATATCTTCATGGAACATGATCTTAATATCCTAATGATTTTTGGCATAAAAGAAAAATCTATAATTTTGACCCAAGTACTTGGCTATTGCCACAGATATACCCGTGCGCCTCGTGACTGGCTTGTGGTCCAGGGTCACATGGCCATTGGGCTAGTTTAGTAACGCAGACCTGTAACTCGTGAACGGGACCCTGTGACGCCGCAGAGAGACGTGTGGAGGACTAAGTGATCACTTTATAAATGAAAGCAGACGCCTGGAATTATGAAGTGTCGTTTCGCAGATGGAGGACGTCGATGATGAAGCACTTCCCGACCCCACTCATGATCACTCACTTCTGATGCTCACGCGCGTGTGTGTGTGTGTGTGTGTGTGTTCCTCAATACCAACACGATCGCGCTTGAGTGAACGGGTTAAACCTGCTCCCAGACACATGATTAGGGGCCCGCGTCCCTCTTGCGTGCGTTGTGCGTCGCGTTTGATGGATCTGGTTGTTGCAGCGTGTGAGATTGATGGCAGATGTGGCACAGCACAGGCCCGCCAGCGCTTCTCCCAAACCCGGCGAAGAAGGGCCTGTCAGTGTCATTGATCTTCTTATAAATGAAACGTTCCGTTTCCCGCTGCATTTTATTGTTAAATGCAGTTCATTAGCGACGGAGAGATTTATCACCGATGCTCTGTGTCGAGTGAATCACTGCGCTACAAACCTCAGGGCAAAACATCAATCTCTCGCGAGATCTGACCCCAGACATGCTGTCCTGTCCTGAGTGTGTGTGAGATGTTGAGATAAACAGTTCAGAGATATGATATACTGTCGTGTGTGTGTGTGTGTGTGTGTGTGTGTGTGTGTGTGTGTGTGTGTGTGAGATGTTGATATCAAACGTTTAGAGATATCATATAGCCTACTGTCCTGAGTGTGTGTGAGATGTTGATATAAACAGTTCAGAGATATGATATACTATCATGGGTGTGTGTGAGATATTGATATCAAATGTTCAGAGATGTATAATATACTTGTGTGTGTGTGTGTGTGTGTGTGTGTGTGTGTGTGTGTGTGTGTGTGTGTGAGATATTGATATCAAATAGTTCAGAGATAACACATGAGTTTATCTTCTCTTAAGCTGTGTGTGAACTAAAGTTTGGACATGTCTACTCATTCTTGATTGACTATTTTCCACATTTCAGGAAATAGTGAAATAACACAAAAGGAAGCATGGGAATTATATAGTGATCAAAAATGAAAATATTCTTATACTTGAGCTTCTTTTTGTGTACTGTAGATCCCAGTTTATTGAGGATCCTGGGATGCTTTTAAACATTATTGACGGAGGAATGAGTACGGTATGCTTTTCCTTCTCTTTTCTTAAAGGTCCCATGACATGAAATTTTCACTTTTTGAGGTTTTTTAACATTAATATGAGTTCCCCTAGCCTTTATATGGTCCCCAAATTTCTAGAAATTTCAATCGGTGTAAATTGAGCTTTTGCTATCTTTCTCTGCCTTTGAGAAAGTGGAAGCTCAATCGGGCTGATCTTGAATCTCCTCCGTATGACGTCATACGGAGGAAATGTTACCTCCCCTTTCTCTGCTTTGCCCGCCCAGAGAATATTTCCCGCATGAGAAAATGAGCTAGGAAGTAGGAACGCGTGCGCGCGATTTTAGTTTGTCCACGGGAGATATCATGGCTTTTGAGCGAGCGAAGCATAATAATTGCTCAATAATTGGATGTACAAATGAACACCGAAGCCTTTTTTTAGTTCCTTCATTCAAGCCCCAGAAGAACCAGTGGATTCATTTCATTTTCTCTGGAAATGCGCCGACACAACTCCCCAAAGTTTTGCATGTCTGCGGCAAACATTTCACCGACGACTGTTTCCTCAACTTGGGTCATAGAGGTGGCTTCGACGAACGTCTGAAAATAAATCGATCGAGCTACCAAGCAACACTTTCTGATGTGTAATTGTTCAAGTTCAGACAGGTAATCTTTCTCTCAAATCGTTCAATACTGCTGTCTATGCCTCAGTAAGTCAAGCCAGTGACTAAAATATCAACTTCACATCGTTTCTTTTAGTAGGATGAAAATAATCGTATTTAAATTGTGAATAAATTATATACAGAAAGCGATCAAAGAACAATCTTTGTAGGAATCGCGCGCACGCGTTCCTATACTTCCTACTGTAGCTCATTTTCTCATGGACACAGCGCGATCTAGTTTATCTGGACATTTGCCAAACTCGTTATGAAATCAATGACGCACGTTACACTGCACATGAAGCTCTTACTGTATTTACATCCTCGTGTTTGCATTGGTGAAAGCAGAGAGAGAGTGCAGAAACTGCGTTGCAATGATAAGATCTTCATTCTCGCGATCAATAACAGACATCTGCTTGCGCAATGCTCATCACGGCAACATTTTATGTGATGGGAATAGATCTAAATACTTTAAAAACTTCTGACGATTTGTTAATCTCGATAGCTGTAATTGTAAAAACGTATAATAATTGTAGTAAAAGTATAGGGATGTTCGCCGGAGTCAAATGTGACGTCACGATATGGGCGTGGTCGCGAACTGGTTGGCAGAAAGAAAAACATGTCGCAGACTCGCAGCAGTCTACCTGTGTTTTGTCAGCATATGCTAATTATTTGTCCGAAGAACCAAAAAAGAGATATAAGGTTAAGCTTTTATATAACCAGGGTTCATGTTCTCTGCCTGATCAATATCACCTGAGTGAGAATTGGAGCAAAAGCCCGGACACATGGCCAGATTTGACATTCGGCGACATCTATCTGTATCTCATCGACACCATCTATGTTTACCAGAGAGTCGATGAAGGCGTACAAATCTTTAGATGCCTATAAATTAAGTAATAATTACGAATATTACTTGTTGTAACTAAGGATAACTGGTAAATATGTTACAACTAGAGTAAAAATACAGGTGTAATTTATCCATGGGCTATATTTTGAATCAAAATTATCTTACCTCTGATATATAACATTGGTTAACATATAAGTAAAATGTATGAATGAAAATACAATAATTTGCCCTTAATTTATAAGGGTATGTCAGTGTTATTATACTTCCATTGCTCAGTCACAGCATGCACAAAAAGTTATGTAAACAAACACTTTGACACGTCTTCCGCGGTATTTTGTACAGTTATTCATTCATTCATTAACCCATCAATGCGATAGAACCTACTAGTAACATTTATTTACAAAATTAGTTTTAATTTTTAACGCAAAATGTAGGTAGCAGACGCGATCGTGGTCCGCTGGCTCCCATTGTTTCCCGCTGGGTATAGACGCCTAATTGCAGAAATTCAAAGCTTTCTTTCTTGATTCAGGCTGTTTAGGTACACGGTAGAAGCTCTTGGGGTTATTACTCTTATCGAACCTGTTAACACAGCCGATCACAAAGCACGATACAACCATTTTTCTTCTGTGTTTGCGCTGCGCTTTAAGCGGTCATTACTTTTCTTCTGCCAACCAGAGCGCGTCGTGACGTCACGGCGAACATCCCTATTCGAGAGAGTTTCACATGTAATAAGTAGCTATTTCATATGCAAGCATGTCAGCCAATCACAGCAGTGGCCGGTTACACCGAAGTCTCACACAGACACGCCCCTTCAAACAGAGCGTTCAAATCAGAGGCTAAAACTGGGCTAGGAAAAATGCCTTTTGTTTCTAAATTATGACAATTTTTTATCTAAAAAACATACTAACATTATAAGGGCAACCCAGGAAACATTATAAAATAATATAATAACCCCATGTCATGGGACCTTTAAGAAATTCATATAGGCACAATTTTGCAGGCAAGAAATGTTAATAAAGAGGTCAAAAGATCATGAGATTTAAGGTTATTCAAATGTGTCCAAGTTTTGACTGGTATACTGTATATCCAAGGATATATTATTTTAGTATTCATTAATATTTAAATACATTAACCAGGTTTAGTGTTTTGTTTTCCCCCCATATTTTATTTATATATATATATATATATATAAAATTTTTCACTCATATTTTGATGTTGACAACTTTTGACAAACTTTTGTATATATATATATATATTTAAAATATTATATATTCCCCTAAATTTCAAATCGTAACAGAAGTATGTAATATACAATATACACGTTTATGTTAGATGCAATTAATCGCGATTAATCAATTTGACAGCCCTAATATATTAATTATATTACATATTTTATTATAATTCAGTTGTTGTTTTAGCAATTTAAGTCATTCAACTTCTGGCAAAATTTCTCATCATTTTTTTTTATTTTATCTTTATTTCAATTTCCCAAAACATTTTTAATAGTTTCAGTTGTAGTTAACAGTAACAATACTGATAACTCACACAATAAATGTTGGCTGAATAAATCATCCATATTAATCATACTGAGTTAATTCTGCCTCAGCGTGTCTTTTAACACAGAAACCTGTGAAGCTGCCATAGGATGTGGTCAGATGAAGGCATTCGTGCACGAGGTATTGACTTCTAAAACCATTACTGTACATGTGTGTATTTTTCAGCTGCTTTCTGCTGTGTTTCATCTTTAGTGTACAATATTTCCAATGATGCACTATTTCCACTCGACCTCAGAGAAACAATCTGATATACAAACATTGAGAACAAAGCTGCACCTCTGTTTACCGCTGTTAAACATCTTTTGTGTGAGTGATTCGAGGGTAAACGTTCCTCTCAATGAGACGAGGATTTGTCCTGAGCATCGCGTGAGATTTCAGGATAATACAGTAGCAGAGATGAATGATTGACTGACCACAGCACGAGACGAGCTGAAGAGGATTGATGATATTCATACACTGATCACACCCACAGGTCATTTTTAAGATCATTCTTTCTTGAGGGAAAATCTGCAGGATTCATTTATTAAAAGCAGTCGTACTGGTCAGTGAAGACAGATTGAACTCTGGGAACCTGGAAGAATCAGGGTAGGCCTATTTTTAAAATGTGATTTCCAGGCCTGAATAAAGCCTTGTAAATACACAGTTTGAACGAGTCAAGTGTTTTTCAATTTTAGTTTGATTATGTATTTTACGACACATTGACATTACAGTACAGAACGGCCTTTTCGTTGTTATGCTGAACATTGTATAAGCATTCGTTTCGTGTGAAATTTAACAGAAGCAAGGCTCTTCTTGGGAAAACAAGTCCCAAGCCCTTCACATTAAAATCCAGCTATACAGGCTTTCATTGACACAACCTAAGGTCTCTTTTTCTTAAGTTTCGTTTCTAGCTGTTTACACATTGGCAATAAAAAGGAGATTAATGCATGAAAATACTTGCATATAGCCACTCAAAACCACTTAAAACTACTTGAAAAAACTTAAAACCCTTTGAAAACTACCAAAAAAACACCATAAACCAGAACAACAACTTAAAACCCTTTGAAAACTACCAGAAAATCACCATAAACCAGAACAACAACTTAAAACCCTTTGAAAACTACCAGAAAATCACCATAAACCAGAAAAACAACTTAAAACCCTTTGAAAACTACCAGAAAATCACCATAAACCAGAAAAACAACTTAAAACGCTTTAAAATCACCATAAACCACCAATTAAACCCCTTTAAAAACTACCAACTACCAGAAAAAATATTTTCTTAACTACAAAAAAAAACACCATAAACCAGAATAAAAAACATAAACCCTCTTAAAATCACAATAAACCAACAGCAAAAACACTTAAAACTTCTTGAAACCACTCGAAACCCTTTCAAAACAAAACAAAACACCATAAACCAGAAAAAAACTCTTAAAATCACCATGAACCGCCAGCAAGACCACTTAAGAGTGGGAAATCATATAAATGTATAGTCAATATAATTTTTGGCTTAGTTATTCTTAAGTATTTCTTCCATTGGTAATGGCTATTTGTTGGTGTGATCTTTATACATAAAGAACAAGCACACATAAAACCGTATGAACAATTCATGGAAATGAACAGCAGAATTAAAAACACGTGGTAATTCGGTTGCGTGCATGACGGATCAAATGCACCTCTCTTTCAAAATGCTTAATTGTTAATATTTATTTATCTACTAATATTTACCAATTCACGCTATTCCCCTAAAGTTTACCCTTCATACTCCACTGATTTCAGAGTTAAACAAAATGCTGTTTAGCTTCAACAATGGCGTTCTGCTAACAATGTCTATTAAGAATGACTCTAATCTGCCTGTCAGCCAGCGCCGTTTATTAATATTCTGACAACAATAGAGAGATGCCCTTCACAGACAGAGTGAGCCATTGTACACAATGGAATTAAACCCATGTTTCCATACACTTAGCATGACTGTAAAACAGGGCAAAGGGTTATTCCCAGTCCTACAGGTAGATCTGGCGTGCGTTCGGAGATGTGAGAGCGGCTCGGCTCATGCATATTCATCTGGTGAAATCGGGGACTGTGGCATATGGTTGGTACTCCTGTACACCCCGCAGAACGAGAGAGACAAGTTCAAAATTGGATTTAACACTCCAATTCCCCATTGACCTCATAGGCTGACACAATTACTATCCTGGAGGTGTATCAGGCAGGTCTAATCTTATTACAATAGCTGCGATACACACACAGATCTGTCCCGGCCTGGACTTTCTGCTGCCTGAAGAAATAACAGCTTTTCCCCCAATGCTGAAGTGCGTCACTACAACAGTTGATGTTGTTTTGTGTCTTTGCATATGTTCAAACCTTCTTTAAACATCGACCTGGTTTATTAGGTGACAGCGATAGTTTGTGAGTGTTTTATGATGCATTGTGGGTCAGCATGTGATCTGAGAGTATACAAACTGATTGTTATATACATCATAGCATGATTGCTGATGGAACAAACGTTCTTAAAGAGAGGGTATAATGCCCTTTTCACAAGATGTAAAATAAGTCTCTGATGTCCCCAGAGTATGTGTGTGAAGTTTTAGCTCAAAATACCCCACAGATATTTTTATATATCATGTTAAAATTGTCACTTTTTGAGGGTGAGCAAAAATGCACCGTTTTTGTGTCTGTCCCTTTAAATGCAAATGAGCTGCTGCTCCCGGCACAGGGGGCGGAGCTTCAAGAGCTTGTGTCCTTTTACCTCACACACACACACACACACTGAAAATTTCAAAAACCTTTAGGCTTTTATGTTCAAACCGGAGTCAGACAATGATGGAGAGACTCGAGAAGAAGTGACGACATGTAGAAGAACAGGACATTTCTGAATGGTTAGTTGGTGAATTTATGAAGCTTATGTGTAGTTATCTTCTAAACATTGATTAGCATATTCTGTCATGATAATCTATAAATCGTGTTCTGGGGGCGGGGTTTATGTAAATTCTAGGGTTGGTGATGTCACTAACCCGGGAGGAAGTTCGTGTAGTTCCTACCAGCCGTTTGTTGTAGTTCTTAAAAAGCGATTTCTTTAAAAGCAAATATCTCCCTTTGCTCTGAACTTTGAGCGTTGCAACTTTGCAGATGTTGTTTATGATCAAACACAACATTACACACTAAAGTTAGAAAAGTGAAATCAGAATCAACCCTTTCCGTCAGGCGATTCATACACTGTTAAAAATTGCTGTAAAAATACAGCCAATTTCCAACAGTAAAATACTGTTATTTAAATAAACAGTTTAATCCTGTAATTTTACAGTCTATGTTCCATAAATTAATTACTTGTGGTAAATTTACAGCATTTATATGTAAACCCATTTCTTACTGGAAAAAACAGCCGTGGACTGTAAAAAATAGCACGTGGGGGCGGGGCATCTTCACGCGGTCTATTTTTGAACAGAAGCAGTCAAGAACAGAATTGTTTCGCAACACTCCTCTGGGCTGTTAATGAAGGTCACTGTTCAAGGTAAGTTTATTTATTTGCTGTTATTCTATTATGTTGCTCCCCACCTGTAAATCGCCCTTTTTACAAGGTATTTTTGACTGCCAAGTTACTGAGCGCGAATTGCGTTTTTGTAGACAGAGCTCTCAACGGTTGAGGCATTTCGCCTGTTAATGAATGTTCTCTGAGCTCCGATTATTACGGTGAATTCTTTGCTTGGTTAAAGTTAAGTTACCATTTAGAAATTAGTTTGGCTTTCTTTTGTAGTAACCTTAACTCGATTTACATGGATTTCTGATTCTGTAGCGTTACACGATGCGAATCTTACCAGATGCATTTTATTCGCATAATATCATGCACATAAGATGGAGAATAATTACAAAACTACTCGAAATATCCAGATCCATTATAATAATACAAATTTTGTGGTCAATTTGTTTAGTTTCCATGCAAACAATGTAAAGCTGTTAAAATTCCCAAAGCAAAATAGATATAACCTATATTTTTTTCGTTTTAGTGGTGCGAGTACCTGCTTTTTTGTGAGATTCACATGCACATATAGACATAGTATTAAAAAGTCAAAGAGATTGTGTTTGAAAGACGAGGCAGAGACGGATATTCTCGACTTTTCGGCGCGAAACACGTTTATACAGACAGACAGTTCTCAACAGCTGGGGCATTTCACTATTCAATGTTCTCCGTGCTCCATGCTAAATGCTTTGCTTGGTTAAAGATTTCAAAATAATGATTTTATTTTTCTTTTTTTCTAGGAATCAGTCACTTGATGTTTTACTGAGACTGTACACAGCTAATCTTTGGTGAGTTTCACGCCATGTTGAAGATCAGATGACATTTTATGACCAATTAATGCAGAAAACCAACCAATTCCAAAAGGTTGAGGGTTCACATAGCTTTTTCCCCACTGTACTATCAAATGTACTTATTCTGCTTTAAACATTTGTTTGCACATATACCTTAACAGATCTCTATACAATACACACACACTCAATCACTTAACTATCTACTCCTTTCCGGCTAACTGGAAAAAACAATCACTTTCTTTTACACACAGCTAAACTTTCTCATCTTGTCTTGACCCCATAATCTTTCTGTTAAAGGTATAGTTCACTTTGAAATTAAATTTTGGTATGTTTTAGCTTACCTCAAGGGCATCCAAGATGCAGGTGTCTTTTTTTCCACAGTAGTTTCAATTTTGATATTTTTAGGTCAAACCGTTCTTTTCTGAGAGTCATATCATGCAGGTCTATGGTCACTGTCTCAAAGAGCACGCACAGAGAAGTCCAAATTAAACAATTCCTCATCGTAAGTACACATTGATGGCCTAAGACACAAAAAAGCGGTTTGTATGAGAAAACGAACAGTATTTATATAGTTTTTACCTCTTGTACACAACCACGTCCAAGTGATCTGAGGGCGCGCGCTTACTGGTGTGTTATTACAATAGCTGCGATACACACACAGATCTGTCCCGGCCTGGACTTTCTGCTGCCTGAAGAAATAACAGCTTTTCCCCCAATGCTGAAGTGCGTCACTACAACAGTTGATGTTGTTTTGTGTCTTTGCATATGTTCAAACCTTCTTTAAACATCGACCTGGTTTATTAGGTGACAGCGATAGTTTGTGAGTGTTTTATGATGCATTGTGGGTCAGCATGTGATCTGAGAGTATACAAACTGATTGTTATATACATCATAGCATGATTGCTGATGGAACAAACGTTCTTAAAGAGAGGGTATAATGCCCTTTTCACAAGATGTAAAATAAGTCTCTGATGTCCCCAGAGTATGTGTGTGAAGTTTTAGCTCAAAATACCCCACAGATATTTTTATATATCATGTTAAAATTGTCACTTTTTGAGGGTGAGCAAAAATGCACCGTTTTTGTGTCTGTCCCTTTAAATGCAAATGAGCTGCTGCTCCCGGCACAGGGGGCGGAGCTTCAAGAGCTTGTGTCCTTTTACCTCACACACACACACACACACTGAAAATTTCAAAAACCTTTAGGCTTTTATGTTCAAACCGGAGTCAGACAATGATGGAGAGACTCGAGAAGAAGTGACGACATGTAGAAGAACAGGACATTTCTGAATGGTTAGTTGGTGAATTTATGAAGCTTATGTGTAGTTATCTTCTAAACATTGATTAGCATATTCTGTCATGATAATCTATAAATCGTGTTCTGGGGGCGGGGTTTATGTAAATTCTAGGGTTGGTGATGTCACTAACCCGGGAGGAAGTTCGTGTAGTTCCTACCAGCCGTTTGTTGTAGTTCTTAAAAAGCGATTTCTTTAAAAGCAAATATCTCCCTTTGCTCTGAACTTTGAGCGTTGCAACTTTGCAGATGTTGTTTATGATCAAACACAACATTACACACTAAAGTTAGAAAAGTGAAATCAGAATCAACCCTTTCCGTCAGGCGATTCATAGAGCCTTTTAGGGGTTCCATCACTTTAATTACATTTCCTTTTTAATCTTGATTACATTTTATGAATTAAATCGCTCATTAACATTTTATCACTAGTAAAAAAACCTGAAATAACTGTGAAACATGAAAGTATTATGCAATCATGTAAGACATTTCTCCTTATTAGAACCTTTAGACTTGAGTCAAGAACACTGGAGTTCTGCATAAAACTCTTTTTTACCAAGAGTGTGGTTTCATTCGTTAATAACATAACTTTATTCTGGCGATTGTAGGCCTCAAATCTCATAAAAATGTTGCATTTGTGAAAACAATAATCCAAAAGCCAAAATCCTAATGTCTTTTTGTCAAGAGAACCAGAGTAGAGAATGCACCTGAATACTGTACATACTGTACATTCACATAAAGCAATGTGTACTGTATAGCTAATGTTTTTTTCTTATTTCATCACAAAATGTAGCAATATTATTTATCATGCAGCTCTTTATATAAGTTTGGGTATTTAAGTATCACATACTTTATCCACACACATACTATATAGCAAATCTCAATTGCTTAATTGTTTGTATCGTAGCAAAAAATTAACAATATTATTGGCCAAATGTAATTTGCTAAATGTGACTAAGATATAAAGATGTAAAAATGAACATCATCATTTTCTGTAAAGCTGCTCTGTAATAATGTACATCGTGAAAAGCCCAATATAGAAATACACTTGACTTGACTTGATACTCTTTATTATAATTATCTCTTTACATATTTTAGAATAATAGTAACATCTTTATATTTACTATAAACTATAAAATAACACAAATGGAAATGTGAAAATGATGAAGTGACAAAAAAAATCCTGTTTTAGATCCTGGCTTTAAACATTTTATTTTTATAATTATATTATATATTTTTTTATAATTATATATATAAAATGTCTCAAAATATAAACACTGTAATATTAAACAAAATATTAATAAAATGTTAATTATTTAATATAAAAATATTAAAGTTGGCTGCTTTTTCTTAACTATCCACTACCAAACAAATTAGATAAACATATTTTTTTAAACCATAGAAATATTTTTTTTAAGATAAACTCTTTGAAGTTCAATCTTGATTTTTTTTTTATTTAGTCTCATAATGTAAACACTGTAACTAAATATTAATATATTTAATTAAAATATTACATTAAAATACCCAATAAAATACTGCTTTATCTTAACTATCCGCTCCCAAACAAATATTTTTAAACCCTAATTAATATATAACTCTTCCAAGTTCATTCTTGATTTTTTTTGTTTATTTTTGTTTTATAAGGTAAGACTGTAATTCCATATGAAAGTTGCTGAATCTCATTGTGGCCAGTGATATGTATACACACCTTTAGTGTTCAGTGGGAATAATTCTCTGGGTGTGTTTCTATGCTGATAAAGTGTGTGTGTGTGTGTGTGTGTGTGTGTGTGTGTGTGTGTGTGTGTGTGTGTGTGTGTGTGTGTGTGTGTGTGTCCCAGCTGGGCCGAGGTGAGTTCGGGGAGGCAGGTATCAGTGCTGACAGATCGCACTGTTAATTGCTAATTGTGTCTCTCATTAGGCGCAGGGGTGACAGGTGTTGTTAGTGTGTTGTGAGTTTTTCTGCTCTCTCTCATGACTTGTGCCGGTTCCCCAGCGCTTTCCCACAGATCGAAGCACTAATGGCTCCCCGGAGATTTCCCATCAGCCCCTTGGCACAACACGCCGAGGGTTCAGCGTTTGATACTGTGTTGCAGTCACTCCGGAGATCCCAGAGGAACGGGATCCGCTGTCTCTCTGTGGCTCCTGGTCTCGGGGTGTGTGGAGAAGTCCTTCTGCAGAAGAGTGTTTGTCTAGTCAGATGGGGTGAGTATCTAATATCAGGCCTTTGTGGAGGAGATGTGCTTCCCTAAAGCTCTGGAAAACAATGATTAATAGGGAGCTTTTGTTCCATCAGTTACGCTGGGTCAAAAGTGACCCTGGAGCACAAACCCAGTCTGGAGCCGCACGGGTATATCTGTGGCGATAGCAACTATACATTGAATGGGTCAAAATAATACATTTATCTTTTATGCCAAAAATCATGAGGATATTAAGATCATGTTCCATGAAGATATTTAGTAAATGTCCTACCGTAAATATATAAAACATGTATTTTTGTGAGTGAATGCAGCACAATCGTGAACATAAATGCACAACTTTAAAGCAGATTTTCTCAATGTTTACATTTTTTTGCTCCTCAGATTCCAGATTTTCAATAGTTGTATCTCAGCCAAATATTGTCCTATCCTAACAAACCACACATCAATGGAGAGATTATTTATTCAGCTTTTAGATGATGTATAAATCTAAATTTTAAAAAAATGGACCCATGTGACCGGTTTTGTGGTCTAGGGTGACATGTCATGTGTTTGTAGTGTGTCAGTCCGCATTGTGGGTGTACGAATGGCAACAGTGATTAAAAATAAAAAAATATATTTATCATTATTATTATTTGAAAACCACTTGTTCAGGTAAGTGAAAACAAAAAAAGTGCTCTGATATTGGAGTCTAAAGGCCTGTTCAAATCATGCAAAAACTATAGCATATTCACACTAAAACTATTCAGTCCAATGCGGAATTGATCAAATCTCAAACTCATCAGCACAGTATGATATTTTGGACTTATTTAGTTCGTGTAGCACTTTTAAAATGCCATTGTTTAGGGTTTGCATGACAAAATTCAGGTTTTAAAACCACTGCTCA
>NC_136885.1:35117852-35132852 GCF_949152265.1 Phoxinus phoxinus
TGGGTTTTTTTAACCATTATGTTCTTTGCATTGCTGTCATTAATTGTGGGTGGACATTTTATCACATTGAAAAAATCCTAAAAACAAAATTCTCTATGCACAATAGAATTTCTTATTTATTCCCTTTGTTTTGAGGTGAAATATTCATTCATTCATTGAATTTATTTAATGCATTTAATGTACAAAGCACTTTACACACATACTGTACAATCAACATACAAATACATAAATTAAAACATAAAAAACTGAGCCTTGACAGGATTTGTGAGATTCCTCCTGTCATTATCACTTGTACAGTGTGTGTTACAGAAATGTCTTCTCAGTTCAGAGAGTTTCAGGCACGCCTCTTATCATAGGTGTCCTTCATTCATCAGGACATTATCATATGCACATTATGTATTTATGTATCTACATCACTTTCTCCCGTTTTCAGAGTGCAGCCAATATTGGGGAGAGGAAACACACTCTCCCCGACTGGGGTCTCGGTGGGTGGTCAGGGAAAATGAGCAGTAATGACCGAGTGTGTGAGCTCTTGAGAGGCGCGTGATTGGCTGCTTCTCTGGAGGTGACGGTGAGGTGGCTCTTCATATTAGTTTGCTTTGTACTTAATGAGGCAGCGGGCCATGAAGGTCCAAGCACTCATAAATGATGTATTCATTAAATCAATGGTGCTTAATGATGACTGTAAAGACACGAGCGACCTGGCTTCTCCTGTCGGGCACACATTACTGTGGAGACTGCCAGCTGGGGGACGTGGACGTTTACACCATTTACTCTGTCAATGAGAAGCTTAAGACTAATAAATGACGGCACTTCAGCTTCAGGAGGATTACACGGGTGCCTGGAGGACTCACACGGCCTATCTATCTGTCCATCCATACGTCTATCTATCTATCCATCCATCTACAGTATCTATCCATCCATCCGTCTATCTATCTATCCGTCTATCTATCCATCCATCCATCTATTTCTATCCATCCATCCATTCATCTTTCTATCAATCTTTCTATCTATCCATCCATCCGTCCATCCATCCGTCTATCTATCCATCCGTCTATCTATCCATCCATCTATCTATCCATCCATCTATCTATCATCCATCTATCTATCCATCCGTCTATCTATCCATCCATCTATCTATCCATCCATCTATCATCCATCTATCTATCCATCCATCTATCTATCCATCCATCTATCTATCCATCGATCTATCTATCCATCCGTCTATCTATCCATCCATCTATCTATCATCCATCTATCTATCCATCCATCTATCTATCCATCCGTCTATCTATCCATCCGTCTATCTATCCATCCATCCGTCTATCTATCCATCCGTCTATCTATCCATCCATCCGTCTATATCCATCCATCCGTCTATCTATCCATCCATCCGTCTATCTATCCATCCATCTATCTATCCATCCATCTATCTATCCATCCATCCATCCATCCATCCATCTATCTATCTATCCATCCGTCTATCTATCTATCTATCTATCCATCCATCTATCTATCTATCCATCCATCTATCTATCCATCCATCCGTCTATCTATCCATCCATCTATCTATCTATCCATCCATCTATCTATCCATCCATCCATCTATCCATCCATCCATCCATCTATCCATCCGTCTGTCTATCTATCTATCTATCCATCCATCCATCCATCCCTCCATCTATCTATCTATCTATCTATCTATCTATCTATCTATCTATCTATCTATCTATCTATCTATCTATCTATCTATCTATCTATCTATCTATCTATCTATCTATCTATCTATCTATCTATCTATCTATCTATCCATCCATCTATCTATCCATCCATCCATCCATCTATCCATCCATCCATCTATCTATCTATCTATCCATCCGTCTATCTATATATCTATCTATCTATCTATCCATCCGTCTATCTATCCATCCATCTATCTATCCATCCGTCTATCTATCCATCCATCCGTCTATCTATCCATCCGTCTATCTATCCATCCATCTATCTATCTGTCTTTCTATCCATCTATCCATCAATCTATCTATCCATCCATCCATCCATCCATCTATCTATCTATCTATCTATGCCTCCATCCATCCTTAATGCATTCTGATATTTCACATATTTCACATATTTCAGACAGATATGAGAGGTCAAGGAATCAGCAGGATCTTGACATCACACATTCGGCCAGAGAGATTACAACTGTGACAGAAAATGACAGCTGCTCTTAACTGTAAGTGTTTAATAACAATAATTCATAAGATTGAAATTATTTGCGCTCAGTTAATTTGAGGGCATTTGTCTGTTCTTCTGCAATGTGTTCGCTTTCCTTTCTCGTGTGGAGTCGTGTGTCCCTGCGGATCATCGAGCGCATTAGAGGTAAGATAACTGGTGTCCTCTCTCTCTCTCTCAATCTCTCTCTCAATCTCTCTCTCTCTCTCTCTCTCTCTCTCTCTCTCTCTCTCGGTTCATCCAGCAGATCTGCAGGCGTAATGTAGAAGTTGTCAAGAGCGGTAAATAAGCAGACTGATATGTATTATCTCTGTAATGGCTCCAGGACTACATCTCACTGGTCTGATGCTGTCGTTAATCGTCAAGGATTTCGATTTGGGACAAATCCCAAAGGTGACACTAATGTATCCAAATATATTTGCAACAGATGTTGGTTTTTATTTTTAATGATGGAACAAGAGTTTAAGATTTTCATTATCATCAAATAGCAAGTTTTTAAATGAGGCCTTTGCTGGCAGTATAATGTGAGAAGTGTACCACCTACTGGCCACAAATTGCTTTTCAACACATCATTATCTCGCACTGTAGTGTGTCAACATTAGTACAGTACACAAATAAGATGAAATCATCTTTGCCAGGAGCAAACTAATGGAGTTACGCCATTTCTCGATATAACCTGTGGTGTTTTGATGGAAAAGAGGAAAGAGATTTACTTATATGCATGGAATATTAAATCGCTTAATGTATTTCTTGTGATTTTCTCGCTGTGATGCACTTTAATCTGTAGAATATGAAAATCTGAAGTTATTCATTTAATGCAGATCACCTTAAATCAGTGGTTCTCAACCGGGTCTGCTTTTACGCTACACAATACCATGCTAAAGTAAGAAACATGTATTTAACATTAATCATAATAATAATAAATTCGAAAATACATAAACAATAGCCATTTTTACCAAGTGTCGGATGAATTTGCAATAATATAGTTTTGCTTTTATGTGCAATGGCATCGGATCTTTTTCCTCTGTCTGTCTGTGATGTTCAGTGATAGTTTTATTGTTTTTATAATAGAAATGTACAGTTTAGTGTATGGGTCAAATACAGCTATTCCAGTTTGCATTGAGTCTTTGCATGTCTGCATTTAGAAGAACTGTTTGCATGCAGTCTTTCCTAAATAGATGTGTGATTATAATTAGAGGCTGAAAATCCTGGTTTGCATGTTTTTTTGGGGCTAATATTTTCCATAATTCCTTGCACTACAGAAGAGGAGGTTGTTTTGCTTGGTTGGTTAGGGATGTTAAAACCAAAAAGTGAAGTAATAAGCAATTTAACAATTATGTATGTGAATGTATCCAAACACAACAAGGTCTGTGATATAAAGATGCAGTTTTCTGATATGGTAATCTGCCATACCACTAGACTAATAAGTCATGATCAGCTTCTTTATTCATTCTTAATAGTTTTGTCCTGCCTATAGGGCACCAAGTGACAAAAACACCAGTTCATGACGGATCTGGAAGTGTGTGAATTGGGATGAGTTTAACTTTTTTTGAGATAACAATACAACCCTCCTGTTTCCTCTGACTCTTAGACAGGACAATAGGACGCGTTTACTCTTTTAAATCGGGAAGTTTAGGCAAGTCGGCCACATCCTAATGCTCAAAGATGTTCTTGAGCCATATATACTTTACACTACCGTTTAAAATGTTGGGGTCGGTAAGATTTTTAATGCTTTTGAAAAAAAAATTGTATTAGTAGGTGGTATGTATTATAAGTCTCTTAATTTTTTTTTTTAATACAGCAAAAACAGTAATATTGCGAAATATTTTTACAATGTATAGTAAAGTGTAATTTATTCCTGTGATCAAAGCTGAATTTTCAGCATCATTACTCCAGTCTTCAGTGTCACATGATCCTCCAGAAATCAGGATAATATGATGATTTTAATTACATTATTATTATTATCAATGTTGAAAAGGGTTGATATGACAATCACTGATTTGTCGAATGATATTGACGATATGAGATTGCTGGATAAGAATAAACATGTCATGCTCGGTTCTCTAATTTGTATTTCTTAGCTCCAAACGCCTGGTCACTTCACTGTCTCTGTCTAAGCTGACGAAGGCCGTGGTTCTGGTTAAAGAGATATAATACATGGACAGTGGTAGATGATAGACTATTAAAGTCGGCATGAAATCAAAATTGACCCTATTTACTTTGTTAGCGGATATTACTCGTCTTGTGGTGAACAATTAATCCGTGCAAGTTAATACACAGAAAAAATTGTTTGCCGAAGTTATCTTTAATCAAAGTCTGAAAAGTTACTTCCGGGTCTGGAATGGCGTTCTTTTCTGATGACGTAGGCTTGACGGCTTGGGTTGGTTAAACGCTTAACCACTCCCTCAAACCGTTACTCTGCTATGGGCGAGAGATGGAGAGGAGGAGCGCTGAAGTAAAACCCTCTGTTCAATATTCCCTTTCACTCGGAAATGCGTCACAACACTTGAGAAAAGTCGTTTGAAACTTCCGGTTCACGCAGACTTTAAGTGTGAGATATGAGGCCTACTGTCTTTTTTTCCTCATTGAGGGCCTACAACTCTTTCTTTAAAACGGGCCTCTGAATCGCAAAGGCCATAAATGTGACTGTAACATATCTATTTTCGGTATGGAAATTGCACATTTTGAGTTTTAAGATTTGCGATATGTGACCATGGACCACAAAACCAGTCACAATTTATATTCATACATCATCTGATAGCTGAATAAATAATAGGATAGGACAATATTTGGTCGAGATACAACTATTGAAAATCTGGAATCTGAGGATGCAAAAAAATTTAAACATTGAGAAAATCTCCTTTAAAGTTGTGCATTTATGTTCACGATTGTGCTGCATTCACTCACAAAAATACATGTTTTATATATTTACGGTAGGACATATGGATCATGGAAAGATGATCCCTAAGATAAGATCATGGAACATGATCTTAATATCCTCATGATTTTTGGCATAAAATAAAAATCTATAGCCTAATTTTGACCCAAGTAGTTGGCTATTGCCACAGATATACCCGTGCGCCTCGTGACTGGTTTTGTGGTCCAGGGTCACGTGGCCATTGGGCTAGTTTAGTAACGCAGACCTGTAACTCGTGAACGGGACCCTGTGAAGCCGCAGAGAGACGTGTGGAGGACTAAGTGATCACTTTATAAATGAAAGCAGACGCCTGGAATTATGAAGTGTCGTTTCGCAGATGGAGGACGTCGATGATGAAGCACTTCCCGACCCCACTCATGATCACTCACTTCTGATGCTCACGCGTGTGTGTGTGTGTTCCTCAATACCAACACGATCGCGCTTGAGTGAACGGGTTAAACCTGCTCCCAGACACATGATTAGGGGCCCGCGTCCCTCTTGCGTGCGTTGTGCGTCGCGTTTGATGGATCTGGTTGTTGCAGCGTGTGAGATTGATGGCAGATGTGGCACAGCACAGGCCCGCCAGCGCTTCTCCCAAACCCGGCGAAGAAGGGCCTGTCAGTGTCATTGATCTTCTTATAAATGAAACGTTCCGTTTCCCGCTGCATTTTATTGTTAAATGCAGTTCATTAGCGACGGAGAGATTTATCACCGATGCTCTGTGTCGAGTGAATCACTGCGCTACAAACCTCAGGGCAAAACATCAATCTCTCGCGAGATCTGACCCCAGACATGCTGTCCTGTCCTGAGTGTGTGATATGTTGATATAAACAGTTCAGAGATATGATATACTGTCGTGTGTGTGTGTGTGTGTGTGTGTGTGTGTGTGTGTGTACTCTAAAAAAAGCTGGGTTGTTTTAACCCAATTTTGGGTCAAATATGAACAAACCCAGCCATTGGGTTACATTTTTAAATTGCTATTTTTATCCAACGTTTGGGTTTGTCCATATTTGACCCAAAATTGGGTTAAAACAACCCAGCATTTTTAGAGTGTATCTGTCGTGAGTGTGTGTGAGATATTGATATCAAACGTTCAGAGATGTCATATACTGTTGTGTGTGTGTGTGTGTGTGTGTGTGTGTGTGTGTGTGTGTGTGTGTGTGTGTGTGTGTGTGTGTGTGTGTGTGTGTGTGTGTGTGTGTGTAAAAGAGAGAGATATATTGATATCAAACGTTCAGAGATATCATATAGGCTACTGTCGTGTGTGTGTGTGTGTGTGTGTGTGTGTGTGTGTGTGTGTGTGTGTGATGTTGATATCAAACGTTCAGAGATATCATATACTGTCCTGAGTGTGTGTGAGATGTTGATATAAACAGTTCAGATATATGATATGTCGTGTGTGTGTGTCTGTGTGTGTGTGTGTGTACTCTAAAAAAAGCTGGGTTGTTTTAACCCAATTTTGGGTCAAATATGAACAAACCCAGCCATTGGGTTACATTTTTAAATTGCTATTTTTATCCAACGTTTGGGTTTGTCCATATTTGACCCAAAATTGGGTTAAAACAACCCAGCATTTTTAGAGTGTATCTGTCGTGAGTGTGTGTGAGATATTGATATCAAACGTTCAGAGATGTCATATACTGTTGTGTGTGTGTGTGTGTGTGTGTGTGTGTGTGTGTGTGTGTGTGTGTGTGTGTTATTGTGTGTGTGTAAAAGAGAGAGATATATTGATATCAAACGTTCAGAGATATCATATAGGCTACTGTCGTGTGTGTGTGTGTGTGTGTGTGTGTGTGTGTGTGTGTGTGTGTGTGATGTTGATATCAAACGTTCAGAGATATCATATACTGTCCTGAGTGTGTGTGAGATGTTGATATAAACAGTTCAGATATATGATATGTCGTGTGTGTGTGTGTGTGTGTGTACTCTAAAAAAAGCTGGGTTGTTTTAACCCAATTTTGGGTCAAATATGAACAAACCCAGCCATTGGGTTACATTTTTAAATTGCTATTTTTATCCAACGTTTGGGTTTGTCCATATTTGACCCAAAATTGGGTTAAAACAACCCAGCATTTTTAGAGTGTATCTGTCGTGAGTGTGTGTGAGATATTGATATCAAACGTTCAGAGATGTCATATACTGTTGTGTGTGTGTGTGTGTGTGTGTGTGTGTGTGTGTGTGTGTGTGTGTGTGTGTGTGTGTGATTGTGTGTGTGTAAAAGAGAGAGATATATTGATATCAAACGTTCAGAGATATCATATAGGCTACTGTCGTGTGTGTGTGTGTGTGTGTGTGTGTGTGTGTGTGTGTGATGTTGATATCAAACGTTCAGAGATATCATATACTGTCCTGAGTGTGTGTGAGATGTTGATATAAACAGTTCAGATATATGATATGTCGTGTGTGTGTGTCTGTGTGTGTGTGTGTGTACTCTAAAAAAAGCTGGGTTGTTTTAACCCAATTTTGGGTCAAATATGAACAAACCCAGCCATTGGGTTACATTTTTAAATTGCTATTTTTATCCAACGTTTGGGTTTGTCCATATTTGACCCAAAATTGGGTTAAAACAACCCAGCATTTTTAGAGTGTATCTGTCGTGAGTGTGTGTGAGATATTGATATCAAACGTTCAGAGATGTCATATACTGTTGTGTGTGTGTGTGTGTGTGTGTGTGTGTGTGTGTGTGTGTGTGTGTGTGTGTGTGTGTGTGTGTGTGTGTGTGTGTGTGTGTGTGTGTGTGTGTGTGTGTGTGTGTGTGTGTGTGTGTGTGATTGTGTGTGTGTAAAAGAGAGAGATATATTGATATCAAACGTTCAGAGATATCATATAGGCTACTGTCGTGTGTGTGTGTGTGTGTGTGTGTGTGTGATATTGATGTCAAACAGTTCAGAGATAACTCATGAGTTTATCTTCTCTTAAGCTGTGTGTGAACTAAAGTTTGGACATGTCTATTCATTTCAGGAAATAGTAAAATAACACAAAAGGAAGCATGGGAATTATATCAAAAATGAAAACACTCTTATATTATATTTGAGCTTCTTCTCTGTGTAGATCCCAGCTCTGGATATTCATCAACCAACTTATTGAGGATCCTGGGATGCTTTTAAACATTATTGACGGAGGAATGAGTACGGTATGCTTTTTCTTCTCTTTTCTTAAGAAATTCATATAGGCACAATTTTGCTGGCAAGAAATGTTAATAAAGAGGTCAAAAGATCATGAGATTTAAGTTTATTCAAATGTGTCCAAGTTTTGACTGGTATACTGTATATCCACACTCTAAAAAATGCTGGGTTGTGTTTCAACCCAATTTTGGATAAAATATGGACAAACCCAAACGTTGGGTTAAAAATGTAATTAAAAATTTAACCCAACGGCTGGGTTTGTCCATATTTGACCCAATATTGGGTTGAAACAACCCAGCACTTTTTAGAGTGTATATATATATATAAAATATTTCACTCATATTTTGATGTTGACAACTTTTGACAAACTTTTGTATATATATATATATATATATATTTCAAATATTATATATTCCCCTAAATTTCAAATCGTAACAGAAGTATGTAATATACAATATACACTTTTATGTTAGATGCAATTAATCGCGATTAATCAATTTGACAGCACTAATATATTAATTATATTATATATTTTATTATAATTCAGTTGTCGTTTTAGCAATTTAAGTCATTCAACTTCTGTCAAAATTTCTCATCAGGTTTTTGTAATTTATTTTTTACGTTTTTCATATAAAAGTTGTATTATATTATATTTTATATTATATTATCTTTATTTCAATTTCCAATAACATTTTTAATAGTTTCAGTTGCAGTTAACAGTAACAATACTGATGACACATAAATGTTGGCTGAATAAATCATCCATATTAATCAGACGGTGCTTTTTCTTTATTGACACTGAGTTAATTCTGTTCTCGCCTCAGCGTGTCTTTTAACACAGAAATCGTGAAGCTGCCATAGGATGTGGTCAGATGAAGGCATTCGTGCACGAGGTATTGACTTCTAAAACCATTACTGTACATGTGTGTATTTTTCAGCTGCTTTCTGCTGTGTTTCATCTTTAGTGTACAATATTTCCAATGATGCACTATTTCCACTCGACCTCAGAGAAACAATCTGATATACAAACATTGAGAACAAAGCTGCACCTCTGTTTACCGCTGTTAAACATCTTTTGTGTGAGTGATTCGAGGGTAAACGTTCCTCTCAATGGGACGGGGATTTGTCCTGAGCATCGCGTGAGATTTCAGGATAATACAGTAGCAGAGATGAATGATTGACTGACCACAGCACGAGACGAGCTGAATATTGATGATATTCATACACTATTCACACCCACAGGTCATTTTTAAGATCATTCTTTCTTGAGGGAAAATCTGCAGGATTCATTTATTAAAAGCAGTCGTACTGGTCAGTGAAGACAGATTGAACTCTGGGAACCTGGAAGAATCAGGGTAGGCCTATTTTAAAAATGTGATTTCCAGGCCTGAATAAAGCCTTGTAAATTCACAGTTTGAACGAATCAAGTGTTTTTCAATGTTAGTTTGATTATGTATTTTACGACACATTGACATTACAGTACAGAACGGCCCTTTCGTTGTTATCCTGAACATTGTATAAGCATTCGTTTCGTGTGAAATTTAACAGAAGCAAGGCTCTTCTTGGGAAAACAAGTCCCAAGTCCTTCACATTAAAATCCATCTAGGCTTTCATAGACACAACCTAAGGTCTCTTTTTCTTATGTTTCGTTTCTAGCTGTTTACACATTGGCAATAAAAAGGAGATTAATGCATGAAAATACTTGCATATAGCCACTCAAAACCACTTAAAACTACTTGAAAAAACTTAAAACCCTTTGAAAACTACCAGAAAATCACCATAAACCAGAAAAACAACTTAAAACCCTTTGAAAACTACCAGAAAATCACCATAAACCAGAAAAACAACTTAAAACCCTTTGAAAACTACCAGAAAATCACCATAAACCAGAAAAACAACGTAAAACGCTTTAAAATCACCATAAACCACTTGAAACCAATTAAACCCCTTTAAAAACTACTGTTAATATTTTCTTAACTACCAAAAAAAACACCATAAACCAGAAAAAAAAACTTAAACCCTCTTAAAATCACAATAAACCAACAGCAAAAACACTTAAAACTTCTTGAAACCACTTGAAACCCTTTCAAAACAAAACAAAAACACCATAAACCAGAAAAAAACTCTTAAAATCACCATGAACCGCCAGCAAGACCACTTAAGAGTGGGAAATCATATAAATGTATAGTCAATATAATTTTTGGCTTAGTTATTCTTAAGTATTTCTTCCATTGGTAATGGCTATTTGTTGGTGTGATCTTTATACATAAAGAACAAGCACACATAAAACCGTATGAACAATTGATGGAAATGAACAGCACCAGAAATAAAAACACGTGGGGATTCGGTTGCGTGCATGACGGATCAAATGCACCTCTTGTTCAAAATGCTTAATTGTTAATATTTATTTATCTACTCATATTTACCAATTCACGCTATTCCCCTAAAGTTTACCCTTCATACTCCACTGATTTCAGAGTTAAACAAAATGCTGTTTAGCTTCAACAATGGCGTTCTGCTAACAATGTCTATTAAGAATGACTCTAATCTGCCTGTCAGCCAGCGCCGTTTATTAATATTCTGACAACAATAGAGAGATGCCCTTCACAGACAGAGTGAGCCATTGTACACAATGGAATTAAACCCATGTTTCCATACACTTAGCATGACTGTAAAACAGGGCAAAGGGTTATTCCCAGTCCTACAGGTAGATCTGGCGTGCGTTCGGAGATGTGAGAGCGGCTCGGCTCATGCATATTCATCTGGTGAAATCGGGGACTGTGGCATATGGTTGGTACTCCTGTACACCCCGCAGAACGAGAGAGACAAGTTCAAAATTGGATTTAACACTCCAATTCCCCATTGACCTCATAGGCTGACACAATTACTATCCTGGAGGTGTATCAGGCAGGTCTAATCTTATTACAATACACACACAGATCTGTCCCAGCCTGGACTCTCTGCTGCCTAAAGAAATAGCAGCTTTCCCCCAATGCTGAAGTGCGTCACTACAACAGTTGATGTTGTTTTGTGTCTTTGCATATGTTCAAACCTTCTTTGAACATCAACCTGGTTTATTAGGTGACAGCGATAGTTTGTGAGTGTTTTATGATGCATTGTGGGTCAGCATGTGATCTGAGAGTATACAAATTGATTGTTATATACATCATAGCATGATTGTTGATGGAACAAACGTTCTTAAAGAGAGGGTATAATGCCCTTTTCACAAGATGTAAAATAAGTCTGATGTCCCCAGAGTGTGTGTGTGTGTGTGTGTGAAGTTTTAGCTCAAAATACCCCACAGATATTTCTATATATCATGTTAAAGTGTCACTTTTTGAGGGTGAGCAAAAATGCACCGTTTTTGTGTCTGTCCCTTTAAATGCAAATGAGCTGCTGCTCCCGGCACAGGGGGCGGAGCTTCAAGAGCTTGTGTCCTTTTACCTCACACACACACACACACACACACACACTGAAAATTTCAAAAACTTTTAATCTTTTATGTTCAAACCGGAGTCAGACGATGATGGAGAGACTCGAGAAGAAGTGACAACATGTAGAAGAACAGGACATTTCTGAATGGTTAGTTGATGAATTTATATTATGTGTAGTTATCTTCTAGTCATTGATTAGCATATTCTGTCATGATAATCTATAAATCGTGTTCCGGGGGCGGGGTTTATGTAAATTCTAGGGTTGGTGATGTCACTAACGGGAGGAATGTCGTGTAGTTCCTACCAGCCGTTTGTTGTAGTTCTTAAAAAGCGATTTCTTTAAAAGCAAATATCTCCCTTTGCTCTGAACTTTGAGCGTTGTAACTTTGCAGATGTTGTTTATGATCAAACACAACATTACACACTCACTACAGCTAGAAAAGTGGAATCAGAATCAACCCTTTCCGTCAGGCGATTCATATATAGAACCTTTTAGGGGTTCCATCACTTTAATTACATTTCCTTTTTAATCTTGATTACATTTTATGAATTAAATCGCTCATTAACATTTTATCACTAGTAAAAAAAACTGAAATAAATGTGAAACATGAAAGTATTATGCAATCATGTAAGACATTTCTCCTTATTAGAACCTTTATAGCATGAAGAGTTCTTTAGAATTGAGTCGAGAACACTGGAGTTCTGCATAAAACTCTTTATCCAAGAGTGTGGTTTCATTCGTTAATAACATAACTTTATTCTGGCGATTGTAGGCCTCAAATCTCATAAAAATGTTGCATTTGTGAAAACAATAATCCAAAAGCCAAAATCCTAATGTCTTTTCGTCAAGAGAACCAGAGTAGAGAATGCAAACGCGTCTGCACCTGAATACTGTACATACTGTACATTCACATAAAGCAATGTGTACTGTATAGCTAATGTTTTTTCTTATTTCATCGCAAAATGTAGCAATATTATTTATCATGCAGCTCTTTATATAAATTTGGGTATTTAAGTATCACATACTTTATCCACACACATACTATATAGCAAATCTCAATTGCTTAATTGTTTGTATCGTAGCAAAAAATTAACAATATTATTGGCCAAATGTAATCTGCTAAATGTGACTAAGATATAAAGATGTAAAAATGAACATCATCATTTTCTGTAAAGCTGCTCTGTAATAATGTACATCGTGAAAAGCCCTTGACTTGACTTGATACTCTTTATTATAATTATCTCTTTACATATTTTAGAATAATAGTAACATCTTTATATTTACTATAAACTATAAAATAACACAAATGGAAATGTGAAAATGATGAAGTGACAAAAAAAATCCTGTTTTAGATCCTGGCTTTAAACATTTTATTTTTATAATTATATTATATATTTTTTTATAATTATATATATAAAATGTCTCAAAATATAAACACTGTAATATTAAATAAAATATTAATCAAATGTGAATTATTTAATATAAAAATATTAAAGTTGGCTGCTTTTTCTTAACTATCCACTACCAAATAATTTAGATAAACATATTTTTTTAAACCATAGAAATATTTTTTTTAAGATAAACTCTTTGAAGTTCAATCTTGATTTTTTTTTATTTAGTCTCATAATGTAAACACTGTAACTAAATATTAATATTAATATATTTAATTAAAATATTACATTAAAATACCCAATAAAATACTGCTTTATCTTAACTATCCGCTCCCAAACAAAGATTTTTAAACCCTAAAAATAATATAACTCTTCCAAGTTCATTCTTGATTTTTTTTTGTTTATTTTTGTTTTTGTTTTATAAGGTAAGACTGTAATTCCATATGAAAGTTGCTGAATCTCATTGTGGCCAGTGATATGTATACACACCTTTAGTGTTCAGTGGGAATAATTCTCTGGGTGTGTTTCTATGCTGATAAAGTGTGTGTGTGTGTGTGTGTGTCCCAGCTGGGCCGAGGTGAGTTCGGGGAGGCAGGTATCAGTGCTGACAGATCGCACTGTTAATTGCTAATTGTGTCTCTCATTAGGCGCAGGGGTGACAGGTGTTGTTAGTGTGTTGTGAGTTTTTCTGCTCTCTCTCATGACTTGTGCCGGTTCCCCAGCGCTTTCCCACAGATCGAAGCACTAATGGCTCCCCGGAGATTTCCCATCAGCCCCTTGGCACAACACGCCGAGGGTTCAGCGTTTGATACTGTGTTGCAGTCACTCCGGAGATCCCAGAGGAACGGGATCCGCTGTCTCTCTGTGGCTCCTGATCTCGGGGTGTGTGGAGAAGTCCTTCTGCAGAAGAGTGTTTGTCTAGTCAGATGGGGTGAGTATCTAATATCAGGCCTTTGTGGAGGAGATGTGCTTCCCTAAAGGTCTGGAAAACAGTGATTAATAGGGAGCTTTTGTTCCATCAGTTACGCTGGGTCAAACGTGACCCTGGAGCACAAACCCAGTCTGGAGTCGCACGGGTATATCTGTGGCAATAGCAACTATACATTATATGGGTCAAAATTATCCATTTTTCTTTTATGCCAAAAATCATGAGGATATTAAGATCATGTTCCATGAAGATATTTAGTAAATGTCCTACCGTAAATATATAAAACATGTATTTTTGTGAGTGAATGCAGCACAATCGTGAACATAAATGCACAACTTTAAAGGAGATTTTCTCAATGTTTAGATTTTTTTGCATCAGATTCCAGATTTACAATAGTTATGTCTCGACCAAATATTGTCCTATCCTAACAAACCACACATCAATGGAGAGATTATTTATTCAGCTTTTAGATTATGTATAAATCTAAATAAATAAAAAATGACACATGTGACTGGTTTTGTGGTCCAGGGTCACATATGTCATGTGTTTGTAGTGTTTCAGTCCGCATTGTGGGTGTACGAATGGCAATAGTGATTAAAAATAATAAAAAATATTTATTATTATTTGAAAACCACTTGTTCAGGTAAGTGAAAACAAAAAAGTGCTCTGATATTGGAGTCTAAAGGCCTGTTCAAATCATGCAAAAACTATAGCATATTCACACTAAAACTATTCAGTCCAATGCTGAATTTATCAAATCTCAAACTCATCAGCACAGTATGATATTTTGGACTTATTTTGGACGTGTAGCAGTTTTAAAATGCCATTGTTTAGGGTTTGCATGACAAAATTCAGGTTTTAAAACCACTGCTCACTTTGTTTCTCTTTGAAATAGAACAAAATATGAAATATTATTCACAAACATCAAATACAGTGCTGCATTTATACTATTTTCTTAAAATGTTGTGA